>NC_136803.1:19465281-19467781 GCF_951216825.1 Electrona antarctica | reverse complement strand
GCCCCCAACCGTGTTACAATTTAGCTGTAATATGCCAATTAATTCCTCCCCCCACACACATTTCTGTGTTGTATCCTACTGACTCCCCTGCCAGTGAGGAGCCCCCACCGGGAGGACGTACTGTTGTATCCTACTGACTCCCCTGGAAAAAACAGTTTGATTTGCGGCCCCTAATTAAAGCGTTCGTGATCGCTGTTAACACCCCAAACGCCCGGGGGTATTTAGGACCATTAAATCAGAGCGCCCAGCGATTTGCAACAACGGAGCACATTTCAAGGTGCACCAGGCGCCATCTTGGATGTAGCTGAAGTAGCTAGATGTAGCCAAAACACCCCCGAGGCGGTCGACAACAACGGGAGGTGTGATTAATAAAATAAAACGCGACAAGCGACGGGACCGTGATGGGCCGTCAAAAACATAATCTTTGATTAGAATTGGACAGATTGATTTAGCCTGTGGAGCGATGCGCTCTGTTATGATATCAATAAAATATCAAAATGGGTATTAATCTCCTTCCTGAGTGTCAAGCGTTACTATTTGATAGGACGGAGACCTCTGTTTATTCAGGGTGTTAACAAAACTAGACGCACGCACACACATACTCACACTCCGCCTCTGTCTACCCAGCAGCAGTAGCAGTAGGAGGGGCTGAGGATGATGATGACGGCGAATGGGATGAAGATTGGGACGACCAGTCGTCGGGAGGTTACCATGGCGACACGCCCGGCAACGACGAGGAGGGCGGGGCTGCTGGAGCACGCAACACGCACACTATGAAGATGGCTCTCAATAAGTAACGTGACCTGTCTGTCTGTCTGTCTGTCTGTCTGTTTGACTGTCTTGTCTTGAAGTGTTTTGAAAGCTTCCCCAGAAAACACAGTTTGCTTTTGTTTCACGTAGGTTTCACTTCTCCAAGACTGCGTCCAACCCAGAGACATACCTGTTGGCTAAACTTCCACCCAAAGGAAAAGACCGCATTCCTGTTTATGTGAGTCAAACAACAACAACAACACAAGGTTGTATACACAGCTACACACTGTTGAAGACAACATCATACACACTGCTTAACACATTGTTTAAGTGAAGTGGGCCCAGTGTAGCTGTATCCTTAGTTTTTTGCTGAGTTCCAATACCCAAAATCTCAGCCACTCGCTCACTGACACTCGGGTCACTATACAGCATGGTGGTGTGACGGTGCAATTGGTGACCTGCCGAAATAATATGTGACAATCGTGTTACAGACGATCACATAATGTCAGTTGTCCAAACGTAAATCATTGTGGTTTGTTTATTAGAGTTCAACCTATTGGTATTAAGTTATGCGAAGATGGTCACCAATGCCATCAAAAGCCCTTGGTCGCAGTTTATCATTCTGCTCTGCAATTTATATCTGGTGAACCTTACAGAACTCATCACTGCATCCTACATGACAGAGTGGGTTGGCCCTCCTTGGCCGACAGGCGAAATAAACACTGTTTATTTTTAAAGCAACTCTACCGTTGTATATTAAAGCTCTGCTGGATTGGAATCCTGTAACATATAAGACACGCTCCAGTCACTGGCTCACACTAAAGGTTCCAAATGTAAACACAGAGGTGGGGAAAACAGCCTTTTGTTTTAGTGCCCCAACCACATGGAATGACCTACTAAATTAAAGATCTGTTCTCCCATAACATACGGTCAATTTAAAGCTTTGATTGCAGACTTACCCACAAGTGACTGCAGCTGTTTTTAATCATGCGTGCTACATCACGTGATGAGGAAATGTTGCTGTTCTGTTCTGTTTGTGTTTATTGCTCTGAAAATGTTATATTTTGTTGTATCTCGACGACACGTACTGCAAATGAGGGCGACCTCAATGTCTTCCGAGAATAAATTAAGGTTTGAATGAATGAAAATGACGGCCGGTCCAGCAATTTCACCGTAACACCGCCATGCTGGAGTGACCGAGTGGCCGGGATTTTGAGGTATTGGAACTTGGCTTATTATGTTCTCTCAGCTAGGTGAAGTGGGCCCAGAGTGGCTCTATCCTCAGTCTCCTCTGTTCTCTCAGCTAGGTGAAGTGGGCCCAGTGTGGCTCTATCCTCAGTCTCCTCTGTCCTCTCAGCTAGGTGAAGTGGGCCCAGTGTGGCTCTATCCTCAGTCTCCTCTGTTCTCTCAGCTAGGTGAAGTGGGCCCAGTGTGGCTCTATCCTCAGTCTCCTCTGTTCTCTCAGCTAGGTGAAGTGGGCCCAGTGTGGCTCTATCCTCAGTCTCCTCTGTTATCTCAGCTAGGTGAAGTGGGCCCAGTGTGGCTCTATCCTCAGTCTCCTGTGTTCTCTCAGCTAGGTGAAGTGGGCCCAGTGTGGCTCTATCCTCATTCTCCTCTGTTCTCTCAGCTAGGTGAAGTGGGCCCAGTGTGGCTCTATCCTCAGTCTCCTCTGTTCTCTCAGCTAGGTGAAGTGGGCCCAGTGTGGCTCTATCCTCAGTCTCCTCTGTTCTCTCAGCTAGGTGAAGTGGGC
>NC_136803.1:19455281-19457781 GCF_951216825.1 Electrona antarctica | reverse complement strand
CTTGACCGGTTGTTTTCTCCCTCGGTGCAGAAAAAACCTGACCGCGAGTATCACAGCGCCGGCTGTCGGCCGTCGAAAAACCTTGTTTTCACCAGAAACGACAACCATTGCGCCAATTTGGAGATACAGACCATTGAAAGCAGCACATAGAGTGCAAGTGGATGCGCGTGCATCTTCAAAATGGCCGCGCCCACTGTCACACTTTACACTGGGAGACAGCTAACGAGAGACAGCTATCGATGCGGTCCGATCAAAACATGGATTAACCCATTTTGGGCGGGAACCCCTTTTGGTGTTTCAAGCATTCTGTTATACTTTAGCTATTGAAAAATAGCAGATCTACAAGCTCATAGCGCGCCACTCGTCTGCTATTTTTGAAAAATCGTTAAAATGCGGCACAAATCTTTGAATAGGTATATATTCTTTCAGAGCGAACGTTTTTTTTTTTTCGACGTCAGGCCTAAATGGGTTAAAGAATATAAAGCCTAGAAAACGTAGTCGCCGTTGTTGGCAGGACTAATTTAAATCTCCGGTTTCTACGGTTCTGGCAGGCTTTTAAGAGCCTTATAATAATTCATAATATGTAGAACAACAGGAACAAACAGTAGGTTTAAATAAATATAATATTAAACATCATCATTCTATAGAGCCGCCCTTTCACACTGTTCACTAATGGACTCGACCTTGACAAAGATCTTCAGTCATGAGACTAGTTTGTCCTTTTAACTCTGTGCACACACACGCACACGCTCTGTTGGTATTTCCTGTCTGAATGATGAGTCACTTCCTTGTCCCGGCGTTTCCCCATCATGCACCTCTCCTCTTCCTTCCTCTCCTCCTCGTCCTTGTTTTATCTGAGGAGAGGTCAGACGGTCAGGAGGTCAGACACGCACGCACACACACACACGTGAGCTCTAGGGATCATTCAGTTAACCCATTAACAGCCAATGATGTCTACATACAGCAACAAAATTCTCATGACAGTTTTAATTTAGGGGTGTAATTTCTTGCCATTTATTGAGATGTAGCCTATATTTCCTATCCTTCTACTCTGGAATTCTTCTCTTATTTTTCCTCTGTCCTGAATAGCTGTTGAACTCTACTAAATTGTAATGTCCTGCTACGCTGTGTTTATTTTGCTTAATGTCTTATGTAAAGCACATGGAATTACCTTGTTAAAATTATCTATAAAACAAAATTATAAATTGCCTTACCTTACTGGCAATAAGATGCTGGAATACCCTTTTAACTTATCTCTTAACTGTGTGTGTGTGTGTGTGTGTGTGTGTGTGTGTGTGTGTGTGTGTGTGTGTGTGTGTGTGTGTGTGTGTGTGTGTGTGTGTGTGTGTGTGTGTGTGTGTGTGTGTGTGTGTGTGTGTGTGTGTGTGTGTGTGTGTGTGTGTGTGTGTGTGTGTGTGTGTGTGTGTCAGCCTAAGAAAGATCTTCACTACCTGATCGAGACCAACAGCGAGTACAAAGGTCTGCTGGGATGTTTTCCTGACACCATCGGGGTCCATAAGGTTTGTGATGATGCTTTGAGCTTGTAGATCAGCTATTTTTGCTAGTGTGACACGTTTTGAGCTTGTAGATCAGCTATTTTTGCTAGTGTGACACGTTTTGAGCTTGTAGATCAGCTATTTTTGCTAGTGTGACACGTTTTGAGCTTGTAGATCAGCTATTTTTGCTACGACAGTAATATGCAATGTGGCCCTCTGGAGTGAGTGTGGAAATATAGTGGCCCTATCCATTGTCAAAGTCGACCACCCCTGATCTAGGCCAGGGGTTCTCAACCCGTGGGTCGCGACCCCTCGGGGGGGTCGCCAAATTATTTGAGGGGGTCCCCAAATTATAAAAAAAAAAAAAAAGTTATTTTTTTAAATTTTATTTTCACGATTTTTCTAAAATAGCAGACCTACAAGCTCGTAGCGCGCCACTCGGTGGCGCGCTACGAGCTTGTAGATCTGCTATTTTTCAATAGCTAAATTATAACATAATGCTTAAAACACCAAAAGGGGTTCCCGCCCAAAATGGGTTAAGGTTATTGTAGCAGTCAATTTATATTGGGGGTCGGGAGGGGGCGGGGCGGGGGTCCCGAGACATTGCCAAAGCATTTCCGGGGGTCCCCGGCCAAAAACGTTGAGAACCCCTGATCTAGGCTATACCGTACGTGTCAGCTCATTGTTTTATTATTTGGAAGCCTGGGCCATGATGTCCACAGGCTGGTGGTCAGAGGCTTGAGGATTATGGGGTTGTCCAAGTGTAAGGCAAAGCAGCTTGCAACAGTCATATACTGTTCAATCTCCTCCATCATAGGCAGCCGATCTATTTGGAGGAGAAGGTGCTTTCTGTACCCATGATTTTTCCCAGGTGTTGGTAATATGACAGACTGAAGTGACCAATGTAGACTGAATAAGTTTGTGCATGTGTTGCTTATGTTCTGTACATTTAGGGCTTATTTGAATTCAGGCACTGAGGCACATTTTGAGTGTGTGGGACATCA
>NC_136803.1:19415281-19450281 GCF_951216825.1 Electrona antarctica | reverse complement strand
TGAAGCCTTCAAAGCTGCACTTCAAGTATAACCTGTGGAATAGAAGCTAGTATCAAATAGAAGCTAGTATCAAATAGAAGCTAGTATCAAATAGAAGCTAGTATCAGAACTCAACGGCCAACAGACAGACATGGGTACAGGGACTCTCAGGGGTCCTTGAGGGGGTTCTCCATTGAGCCTTAACTCAGAAGTTCCCAAACTTTTTCACGTCAAGGACCCCCAAATTGACATTTATCAGCCTTGCGGACCCCCCTTTGTACGTCTCTAGCAGTGATTTTCAACCATTTTCATTTCAAGGGCCCCCGGTTTGACATGCAACAGGCTACGGACCCCCATTTAATGGCATTTCTACCTCTGGGACCTCAATTTATATTGTAAAATCAATGTTAATTGAGTGCCCACGATCTGCTATTTTTGAAAAATCGTGAAACTGGCGCAAATCTTTGAATATATATTCATTCAGAGCGAACGTTTATAAGTCAAATCTTTGCTTCTAGGGGGTCCCTGGAACAACATATTTTCAGATGGGGGCCCACGGCCAAATACAGATAATTATGGGGGTCCTTGCCATGAACAAGGTTGAGCACCACTCACATAGAAACATAGGTTTTTCAGAAAACTGTTTTTCTGAAGAGGCACTTTTTTTTTTTTTTTTTGTAGAGAATCGGCCTCAGTCCTAAATGGGTTGAGCAGATAAAAGGGAAACACAGTGTGTGTCGATAGATGGATGGTGTGTGTTATTGTTACCATGTGTTTGTTCATAATATGTCCTCGACTCCTCTGCCTCAGTTCACATGAGTTTGTGTGTTGTTATGAACACGTTTGTCGAAATGCTTTGAAACTGACTCACATAATGTACCTTATTATACCTTATTGCATGTACCACCATACATTAAACACGTGCACACACACACACACATGCGTGCACGTGCACACACACAGAGAGAGAGAGAGAGACAGTATGTTAAGTGTAGAGAGCTGTTAATACAATATTCTTTTTATTAATGTTACAAGATGTACAATATTCAATGTTGTTAATATATGATCTGTCTGTGTTAAAAAAAAACTGTTTTTTATATATATTTTTATTCCTACATATTTCACTTCTGGCCTTTGAGAGAGAGAGATAGTGAGGAATGCCTTCTTCTTTTCACTTCCGTCCAGCCCTCTGAAGCCAAATTCATACCTTGTCATACAAACGGGGCAAATAGCCGATCTATACAAGCCCGCAACCCGTCGCAGATGCTATGTTCGGCGCTCGGCACCGCCATAAGATGTAGCATGAATTGTGATAGTAAGCATTGCTGGGTTTGTATAAATAGTTTGAGCACCACTGACATAGAAACAGGTTTTTCAGAAAACTTTCATGATTTACTCATTTACAAAATGTATTTTCTGTTTAATAAAGAGTGGAGAGACATGGAGACCCCGATACCGAACAAACACTATAGTAATGATTACGATCACAATATAGAGCTACCGTATTTATCCAAATAGTAGCCCGGACGTTTAATATGCTAAATCGATTTGGACCCCGGGCGTTTAAAAGGACCTATTTGCAGTTTTGCACCGGGCCATTATTTTGGTTACAGTTGCTCTCGAGTATGTTTTCTTTAGTGCAAAATTATAAGGTAGGCTATACCTTTAATATTCACATTCCTTGTTCCCATGTGCCTTATGTTCCCCTGCGTGTGTGTGCGTGTGTGTGTGTGTGTGTGTGTGTGTGCGTGCGTGCGTGCGCGTGTGTGCACACATGCGTGCGTGTGACGTCATTCCGATCGTGCCTTCCCATTGATTCATTTTGTATTTTTTTTATCTATACTATGCATTTCAGTTTCCTTTTCAATATTATTACATTATATTATGTGTTTTATGTTACCATACTTTCGAGGACCAGGTTGTCCCCACAAGTATAGTAGTTTGTGAGAAACAGACATTTGCCAGGTCCTCAGAGGGAGAAAAGAAATGATTGTTTTATGATTAATAAAAGATTGTTAGAGTTCGAGGCTTACAGTTCTCGGTCGGGGTTATGATTTGACAGCTAGAGGTTAGGTTTATGCCTCATGTATATTTATTTATGTGCCGTGTCGCCACGCATTGAGAGCTTGTAGATCGGCTATTTTCCGGTGTGTGACACCGTTGTGAAAAATAATGAAAATAGTTCCGTCATAAAAATGTATGTCAAAGTCCTCACTAGCAGTGTGTGTGTGTGTGTGTTCAGAAACATTTCACTGTTTCTCTGTTTGTTGTGATATTCAGTTTTCTTTTTCTTGTAAATCATACTTGCGAAGTTGTGTATATGAACATATAACCGTTTTTTTAACACTATGATTAAAAATACACATTTATGATCACTGCGCACTTCAGCTGTCTGTCGGTCCATATTTATTTCTTATCTTCATATAATTGGTCGTCACAAATGCTCATTATAAGATGACTCCAGTCACTCTGTCTACTCACTCTGTGTCTCAGAGGAGGGCTGTGGACAGTTCAGAAACCTGTCTACTCTGTGTCTCAGAGGAGGGCTGTGGACAGTTCAGAAACCTGTCTACTATGTGTCTCAGAGGAGGGCTGTGGACAGTTCAGAAACCTGTCTAATCTGTGTCTCAGAGGGCTGTGGACAGTTCAGAAACCTGTCTAATCTGTGTCTCAGGAGGGCTGTGGACAGTTCAGAAACCTGTCCACTCACTCTGTGTCTCAGAGTAGGCCTGCCCTGTGGACAGTTCAGAAACCTGTCTACTCAATCTGTGTCTCATGGAGGCCTGTGGACAGTTCAGAAACCTGTCTAAACTCAATCTGTGTCTCAGAGGAGGGCTTTGTCAGGTTGGTCATTTCAAGCAAGATTTCAGACTTTTTCAAACTTTAACTTTTGCATAATGCAAGAACTATTTCATCATCATGCTAACTTGTTTTTCTTCGTAGCTTGGAATCTGCATCGATGATATCACTGCTGGCAGGTTTCTGAACTGTCCACGGCCCTCCTCTGAGACCCAGCGTGAGTAGACAGGTGTGTGTGTGTGTGTGTGTGTGTGTGTGTGTGTGTGTGCGCACGCACGCCCAGTGGCAGTATCTTAAACGACCACTTCACCACTTTTCAAGCTATCTTCATATAATTGGTCCTCACTAATGGTCATGGTAAAATACCACCATTTGTTCTACTCGGTCTGTGTCTCAGCCATAGGAGAGCTGTGGGCAGTTCAGAAACCCTTCCACGAGTGACATTGTTATAGGCTTAAGGCTTTACAACTTTTCAGGAATAGAAAGCCTGCAGTTTCTATTAGCTTGGACTCTGCATCGATGATGTCACTGGTGTCCACCAGTTTCTGAACTGCCCACAGCCCTCCTATATACTATAATGGTAATAATATTTTTTTTTTTCAAGTTTTCTAAATTTGTCAAAATCTTAGCAGATCTACACACTCAAACCGTGTCGCATCATGATGCATTGTGAGCTTGTAGATCGGCTATTTAGTATGACATAGTTATTTGGTTAATATTTTTTGTAATAGGCCTAACAGGCAGGCCTATGCTAAATCTTCAACATAACTTGTAAAGTCTTCAAATAATTGTAGGGGATTAAAAACATAGTAGTGGAGTAGAATTTGAAAGTAGAATTTTAAAGAATTCACAAATGAAATGGGCTACTTCAGTAAAAGTGCTTCAGTTCAGAGTACCGTAGTTCGTTATTTCCCACCCATGGTTGGTATTGGTGTTAAAAAGCTACATTTCAATGTCATTATGAAATGCAAACAGCGCCATCTGCTGGTGTAAAAATATGCTTGAACTGAACTGTATGTATGTTTAGTAAAGGAAGGATTCAAGCAATGCATTACTTTATACAAGTTAAATAATATATCTGAAAGTAATGCGGTACTTTATTCAAGTTAAATAATGGTATCTGAAAGTAATGCAATCTTGGTTCAATCTGTTACTGGTCCCACTCATTTGAAGGGCCACACACTTGATCTGATACTTTCATTTGGTTTCTCTGTACATTTATCGTCCCGCTCTCGTGTTTTTAATGCAAACTCTACCCAGCTTGTCACCATGGGTGACCGGGCTTTCTCGGCCCGGGCCCCTAAGCTGTGGAATGCCTTACCAGAGGCCCTAAAGGTCTATTCATAGTCTGGATTTTGGTGTTGAGGTGACCACCGGAGCTGAAATAACGCTGAGCGGTGGTGAGTAAAAACAGAGAGAAGGGCTGGAGCGGTGGTTTGCTCTTCACCGCGGCTCGTGACGTCATGTTGTAGTTCGGTGGTCACCCCACCACCGAAAATCCAGACGTATCCAGATGTATGAGCCTTAAGACACATTAGCCTACTGGAGTTCTTTTACATCACAGCTAAAACCCCACCTGTTCACGATGGCTTTCACTTGATTTATTGATTGTTTTTTTTTTGTTCACCTGTTGTTTTATCCTACTGCACTGCATTTTATTCTGCATTGGAAAAGCACTTTGTAAACATTTTTTGAAAAGTGCTTTATAAATATATAATATTTTTTTATTTTGTATGCATTTGAGCCACCGACCACCATTTGATGAGATTTAGGCCTTGCTGACCCAAAACTAAAGAATAATTTGTTGTCGTTGGATAAGAATTCCATGCTTGATGTTTGTACCATAGTAGGACTAGGAGAGTTAACAGGCAAAATCTAAATAACTATTTTACATTCTCTAATTGTGTAGACTTCTTGTAAATGAAATAATGTATAGATGTTTAACAATATTTAACTCTTGAGAGCGTAAGATGCAACCAAATGGACCCGTGAGAGTTGGTCCACTTTGACGAAGTACGTCAAAGTTGACCTTACGTAAGTGTACTTAGTTACTTAGTTTCCACCACTGGATACTTAAGTATTACGTATTTGTTTTCTATATTTAGTCGACCACTTATCCTTTTTTTTTAGTTGACGAGAGTTGATGTTGTTTACTCTCACAGCACTTTGAAATGTTTGTTGTGTGCGTGTGTGTGTGTGTGTGTGTGCGCGTGCGTGTGCATGTGTGTGTGTGCGTGTGTGTGTGTGTGTGTGTGCGTGCTTTTATCTGTGACTGACAGAAGAAACGGACAGAGAGTCGAGGTCATTGAGCAGCTTAATGGACATCAAAGAGCCATGCGGAAACCATTTAGGTAAGATGTTTCTTCTTCACGTCACTGCAGTCACAGGTCTGGAATGTGGAGAGAGGATGATGTTTTATTGTTTTATTTGTGTTTATTATTTAGCACGGTACGGCGCATAGTAATGGACAAAACATTCAAAATGTTTAGTGCAGTGGTTCCCAAATGTTTTCACGGCAAGGACCTCCAAATTGACACTAATTAGCCGCCCATTTGAAAAGACATGCCAGGGACCCCCATAAGATTTTTACGACTCTAGCAGTGACTCTCAACCCGTTTAATTTCAAGGACCCCCAGTTTGACATGCATATTAGTCTACGGACCCCCATTTAATGTAATTTCTATCTTTGGAACCAATTTATATTGTAAAACCAATGTACACTTTCAGAGTTACAGGCCCATAAGGGTCCATTTGGTTCCAAACTATAATTTAGCTGGGGACCCCACTTTGGGAACCACTGGTTTAGTGTTCTGCAAATACATCGTATTCATCCAGAACGCTATTGTTTCCACCCGTAGTTCACATGCAAGATTACAAAAGGCATGAATAGAGTGCAAGATCACAAAAGGCATGAATAGAGTACATTTGTACAAAACAAAGAATGTTTACTTTCGCCATCTTTGTTGAAGAAGAGTCGAATACTTTTAGTTGTACTGTATAGGCTAATTACTAAAAGTTTCTAGTCAATGAGGATAAATCTAGTCACCTCTGAGGTTACTGGCAGTCAGATGTTTAAGGTGTGATCACCTTTGAAGGGATTAAGTAGGCTATGTTCATCTACAGCCCTTAATGGGTCTTGGTGGTCTAAGTTTTGATTCTAAATGGCTCTTTAGTGTTTATTCTATTGCCATGGGAGTATCTCTCTGCTCTAATTGAGAGCATTCAATGGTTTGTTTGCTCCCCTTTTTACCATTTAAGGATTGATATCGTTTAGGCCTTGTGGTTTGACCTGTTTCTGGTTGAAGGACTTCCGTGTTTTGTATCATACGTAATGTTATCGCCCTCGATGTAAAGAATGAAGTGGATTGGTTTCAACGGGTGTTTTTCTTTTTCTTTAGAAGCATGGTTCGAACACCGTGAAAACTATGAAAAAATAGAGAATACTTTTACAAACGTATCAAACATTTCATAGTTTCATTCAACAATAAAAGCAGTGCATTTGAATTAATCACTTTAGTACAATTCAACAATAAAATACTTTATAGTTGATTATAATTCAATGATTCAACACAAGTAAAGTCCTTTCCATAGAAAACCAAGCAGACATAAAGCAAAATGCACCATAACCAAAGTATCATAGACCCAAACAAAACAAACAACAGAAATTAAGCCCAAAGTAAATAATAAATGAAAACCCAAACAAACAGAATCCTAACCTTGCTCCGCCAACAAGCTGTTTGAATGCCACCTGGAACCTTCACCGTCACCCATCATAGGAAATAATTGTTGCATGTCAACACTGATTACAGAAGGCACTGTGGAAAATATAGACTGCTCAGTGTTGTAAACTCTAATTGGACCCTCGTCTGGTTCTGACAGACGGGTAGTGTGTAGGATCACAAAGTTTATTACACAACAGGGAACATATATAGTGCTGAATCATAATGACGTACCCCCTTAGACAGCACTTTTTAGACTTATAGCATGTCATGTAGACAGCACAATAATTGCATTGTATGTAGTCATAGCAATTCATAGTATATATGTACAGCATAGTATAGTATATATGTATAGTTTATGTATAGTGTCATTATATAGATATGTTCTAGTTACGTTCTTAGCTTACGCATATCTCTTGATAAACACATTTTATATATGTGATGTATTCCCATGCTTTTTTGTTCTTGCTTAATGTAAATCGCTCTGGATTAAGAGCGTCTGCTAAATGCCTAAATTGTAAATTGACGTGATAATAAGATATGAGACAAAGTAACGTGCCTACTGCAGCAAGGCTGACCTTGCTGCCGCTGAGATGTCTCTCGTAGCCTATCTATAAAATATGCTACAGTACAGGCAGTACACAGTAGATAAAGTACACTGTATCTCAAGTTCAAGTACATAGACTTAGATGTACATGGGCAACTCATGATTATAACACTCAGTACACTGAAGGTACAAATGTCATACCGTGTTGTGCTGCTAAGTATACACACACACACACACACACGCCGTCTCTCTCTCCTGTCACTGTCTCTGACTGAGTGTGAATGAAAGGGTGTGTGAAGCGAGGGGTTTATGTGCGTGCCGGTGCGGTGCCAGGATGTTTCAAAATAAGGTAAACCAAACGTACAGGAAGTGTCAAAATAAAAGTATCCCAAAACGTAAATAAACAAATTAACTTGAAATCCAAAAATAATAAATAAATAAATAAAACCAGCAAGTGTCCCCGACACTTACACTCCCCCCAATCATGTTACCCAGGACCAATCCTTCAGAATTAAACAGAACATGATTCACAACATATCAGTTAGGTTTGTGAGAACCAGTTTTTTAATTGGCCTTTTGATGGGACATAACAAATATATTACTTCCAGTTTGCTTTCTAGATCCAGAACTTTCACATGAATCTCCATTTCCCTTTCCAGCTTGATTTGAGGTCTTAATAAGTCTGTTTGGGCCTTTGTTAGCAATCTGCTGCCGTCCATGGTGGAGGTGACTTCTAGCAGCCATGTCTCCCGGCTCTTCAAGGGAGCTGTTGCAGATATGCATGGGTTCATCAATTGGAGCCACAGCGTCCGGTGTGATGCTCCTGGTCTCGATCACGGTACTCTGGGGCGGACAGAGCTCTTCTTGGAACTTATGCATCTGCTTGCCTTCCCTGCACACCTGCTGACGTTGGACTGGTAGGTTTCCCAGCTCTCTGGTTGCAGGTTTTATCCATTTGTGTCTGATCAAATTCCTTTCTCAAGCATTCAGTCTCCCGTTTTTGCTCTGTCTTGATGGCCAGCCGTTGCTGAGGCCGAGCCTTTAAGGCCTCCAGCTCTCTAGTCTCTTTCCATGTCTTTATTTTCAAGAGCATTGTGTAGGTGAGTCAGCTCAGCTTTCCCTTTTCTTAATTCTTTGTTTAGTCTAACTAGTTAACTAACTAACTCAGTCTCTAGATGATGCACTTGAGACTTCACCTTCAGGCACCTCTGGTTCCCGTGCTGATCAAGAAATGGTGGTTTTGGACCTACTATGCTCCATCCCAGTACAGTTCTTTGAGCAAAGGGCTCATTGTCGTCTCCAGTGATGACCTCGAGAGGTGCCAATGCTACTGGGCAGTCGTTTCCAATCAGGCAAACTTTACAGTCTTGAAGTGGAGACAGCTCGTTTGCAAGATGTTTTAGATGAGGCCATTGTAGGGCAGTGTTCTTGAGGGGAATATAAGACTTGTCTACAGGAATAAAGTTGCGGGTGTAGGCGTGGCGTATTTGGACCCGTTTCTCGGAGTACAGACCTCTGACTTGCAGTCCTTGAACGTTATTACTTGTAGTGACCGTGTTAATGGCCGTCATGGTGCTGAGTTTCAACTGCAAATGGTGGAATCGCTCTGTGTGTCGAGTAGGGCGTATGTTAGGATTTCTCTCTGTGGCTCCTCTGTAGACGACATGAGAACGGGAACAATACTTGAGGTGGCAGAAGCTCTTAGAAACACTGTGCGTTGTAACAGTATCCTGATCTGAATGATTATCGGTGGAAGTGGACTCAGTCACCATTTCTCCCACAGGTTTCTTAACTCTGTCGTCATGTAGGCGGATGTCGACGACTACACACTCTACAAGTATGTCTCTTCATGCATTCTTTACTGCCATGCCCCCGCCTTAGGCATCCGAAACAGAGATGGTTCTCGAAAATGTATGCCTTCTTCTCTTCGGTTGGTTTATTTGCAAACGTGGGACAGGTAGCGATGCCATGCGCTTCCTGGGTACAGATGGGGCAGGTGAATGAGGGTTTGAAGTTTGAGTCGTTATTCTGGGTACTGGTATGGAAAGCCCTGGTTTGTCTTGGTGTTTTGTCGTCTGTAGGCCGCTGATGTACTAGAAGAGGGGAGGCAATGGGATTGCAAACTATGTTTGCTTCTGTCTGGATGTACTTAGAGAAACATGAAAAGTTTGGGTAATCCCCCGATTGATCCAGTTCCTTCACCACCACTCTGCTCCACCCACGCACAATCCATTCCGGTAGTTTTTGAAGGATTGTATGGTTCTCCTCACAGTCATTCAATATAGATAGTCCTTTGATGTGTGGCATTGCTTCAACACAGCTTTGCAAGAAGTCAGAAAATGATCTGAGTGCAAAAGGATCTTTTGGGCTGATGTCGGGCTACTTCATTACTTTATCCCGAAAGGCGTTTTGCAAGATGAAAGAGTTTCCATATCTCTCTTGTAGAACCCTCCAAGCTCCCTGGTACGCGTCCTCAGAACTTCTATAAAAGAAGCCTTCCACAGCCCTGAGGGCTTCCCCAGCTAAATAGTGTTTTAAATAAAACATCTTCTCACTAGCGGGTATTGGCTGTCGGTCTATCAATGCCATAAAGGCCATTCTCCAGTTCACAAACTCCAATGGCTCACCGGAAAATACTGTTGGCTCTGCGGTGGGGAGGCGATTTATACTTAGTGAATGAATGAAAACCCAAACAAACCCTAACCTTGCTCCGCCTAGGGGCTAACAAGCTGTTTGAACTTTGAATGCCACCTGGAACCTTCATTCACCGTCACCCATCATAGGAAATTGTTGCATGTCAACACTGATTACAGCAGGCACTGTGGAAAATATAGACTGCTCAGTACACTGAAGGTACAAACGTTGGGAACTGCCCATAGTTTCAAGAATGTGTATTACAATGCACGTTCAATGGTTCGTAGTGGAAAAACACTGTGAGAGGCGGACTTTCAGCCCGCACCCCGGAATGTGTATTATTCATAACTCTGCATGCGCGCTGACAGCACTGCTCCCGACAGCAGATCAGAGAAAGGCTCGCTGCTCCGCTGTCTGCAGATAGACTGTTGTGTTGTCTGCTCTCCGTGAGGAAAGCTTGACATGCAAAAGAACTATCTCATCATTGACATGCAGAAAAAGTAGGCTACTGTTTTCTTAGCTTTGTGACTGACCAATGAGAAGCAGATTTGTCTGCAAAGGAACTTGTGTCTGTCACAAATAAAAGTTCTGTCCTGCAAGCCCATGTCAACAACACAGACAAGGCAGCTGTGCGCGAGGTGAGTCCTTCTGTAAATTAAATTGACCGAATATTATTTTGTACAACCAAGCAAAGCATATGATATGATGGTTTGGAGAATAGGCTGCAGGTCTCTCTTTTTATAAGAGATAAGCCATTGCATACAGGTTCTCAAACTTTTTAATTTCAAGGACCCCCATAACTCTGAGAGTAAAACCAAATGGACCCATAAGAGTCCCATTTGATTCCATTTGTAGCCTACAGTATCAGAGTTAAAAGTTGTAAAAGGGTCCATTTGGTTCCATTTGTACTAGTTACACTCTCAGAGTTACAGACCTGTAAGGGTCCATTTGGGTCCATGTGTTACACTCTCAGAGTTACAGACCTATAATAGGTCCATTTGGAACCCCCTCAAGGTCAAGGAACCATGAGGGTCCCTGGATCACACCTTTGAGAGCCACTGCCCACTGCTTTAAATAAATACATAACTAATATAGAGCATATTTGATGAAAATTAGGAGCGTAACTTTTTTTGTAATAGATAATTTTTACATCTGAATTTAATTAAAACAGAACCGCGCACGCACAACACATGCACATGCACGACGTGCACGCGCACATGCACGCGCGCATGAATTTGGTAATTCAGAATATGGTAACCCTACCCATAGATCCGAAGTCCCGTTAGTCAGATAGGGATAGTAATTTCGGAACAATGAACCTTCTGACTAATGACACAGCACCACAAAGGTCTAGGTTCAAGATTTACCGCATTAAAGTGTGAGAAGCATTTCCAAACAAACATACCGTGTTGTGCTGCTATGTATACACACTTACACGTAACATTACGTAACATTTGTATGTATTGTAAGTACAAAACAAAGAATGTTTGCTTTCGCCATCTTTGTTGAAGTAATTATGTTTTAAGTTCCTTTCATGCCAGTGTTTATTTTTTAGGGTTATGTTTAGGTATAGTTTTACTGAGTAAAAACTAGAAAATGCCACACAGACAAGGCCTAGTCTTTGCCACGGAACACATTAAGTCTGTGTAGTACAGACATATTGATGACACCCCGGGCGAAGTGCAAATCAAATCGAGGAGCTCAAAGAAGGAAAGGAAAACGTTCGACACAATAAGAGCGATTAACTTTTAGCATTGCATGTGGTGCAGATGAGGTGTATATAACCGGGTTAATCCCGGCGTGGCGGCCACGTCGCTGGCTGAGCGGTGAGCGGTGACACAACAATGGAGCGGCTGAGGACAGCCGTAACCGCACACCCGCGGTCGCCGGTTTGATTCCCCCGTGCTTCCTGGATCTAGCTGGCGTCTGACGACATGTCACCTGCGTGTTAATCCCTCCCCAATCTGACATGACATTTCACACTATAATGGACGCTCGGTGTGCGTGTGTGTGTGTGTGCGTGCGTGTGTGTGTGTGTGTGTGTGTGTGTGTGTGTGTGTGTGTGTGTGTGTGTGTGTGTGTGTGTGTGTGTGTGTGTGTGTGTGTGTGTGTGTGTGTGTGTGTGTGTGTGTGTGTGTGTGTGTGTGTGTGTGTGTGTGTGTGTGTGTGTGACTATACTTGTGAGGAACTGATGTGCCCACACAAGTATAGTAGTTCCCCCACCCCTTTTTCCCCTCACTGTATATGTTTCTTTTCCCTTTTTACCTACTTTATGATGTCTATTTGTACGTCTCTAAATGTTTTGATGAATTGAACAAGGTGGACCCTCTTGTAAACAAGTGTAATGCTTTATTGGGTCGTCCACTCACAGTTAACAGTCTTTGTATTGAGTTGTGCTTGAAATGTACTGTAATTCTGCAAACTGTTAATACATATTTCAATCAATCAATTCAATCAATCAAGCATCTGAGAAGTAGATGCTGTGCATGAGGAACATTTTCCTGTATGGCCCTCACAATATAAATTGTTTGTTTTTTTAATTCGGTTTGGGGCGACCTTTTTAGGATCGGGCATATATTTAGAGGCCATAGTTTAGGGGTCGGGATAAAAAATGTTCTGCTATTTTCAATGCCATCCTAAAATTCTGATATACTAACTCATCGTGAGCATGCGTGCGTGCGCGTGCGTGTGCGTGTGCGTGTGTGTGTGTGTGAGTGCGTGTGCGCGCATGTTGTGGTTGGTCTCTTGCGTCACTCAGGTGTGTCACAGTCCGCTATATAACTCGGAGCCAGGAACGACTAAACACCACACATACACCTTCACACAAACACACACACACTCACTGACTACAACACACACACAAACACAGGACGGACTGACAGAGAGACGAGACAGAGGAGAGAAGGACTCAGGAGGAGGACAGGTAACGTAACAATGATTGTACTTTTCATTGCTTTTTATATGTTTTATTTTTACTTGTTTTTTATTTCAGTTTATTTTAAGTGAATTTGCTGCTGGTGGTGGGGTGGTTTCCCCTCCCCTCCTCTTTTATAGACTTTGTTTTAATTTCCATTATAGTTTCACTTTTAGTTAAATTTAGTTTGAATTGCCATTCATTTTACTGTTAGTTAAATTTAAGGTTTAATTAGTTTAGGTTTCATTTAACCCATTTAGATCTGAGGCCGATAAAAAATCAAATTTTTCTGAAAAACCTATGTTTCTATGTCTGTGGTTCTCAAACTAGTTCATGTCAAGGACCCCCAAGATTATATGTAATTGACCACCGACCCTCGCTGGGAAAGAACATATTTTCAAAGATTTGCTCCTCATTTCCAAGATTTTCCAAAAAAGTCATTTTTTTACATTTTCGTTTTTTCATGTCGTATGAAAGCAGGGAATCATAGCTTCAAATTTACATATTGGTTGTTCAGTTTGACCCACCAGTTTTAGTTTTAAAAATCCTATCTCAATGAATTCGAATATTTTACGAGACCACTAAAAAAAATGTTTTAAACGAGAAATGCCGACCATCTGAAAAGTATATTAATGTATGCAGTCAATACTTGGTCTGGGCTACTTTTGAACAAATTATTTCATCAATGTGGCGTGGCATGGAGGTGATCAGCCTGTGGCACTGTTGAGGTGTTATGGAAGCCCAGGTTTGCTTTGATAACAGCTGTAAATGTATTGTATTGTTCAGTCTCACACCTTCCTCTTTACAATACAACCTATTCTCTGTGGGGTTCAGGTCAGGCCAGTTGGCTGGTCAGTTAAGCACAGTAATACCATCGTCAGTACACCAGTTACTAGTAATTTTGCACTGTGGGTGGGTGCCAAATCGAGCTGGAAAGGACAATTATCATCTCCATGAAGCTTGTCAACATACTGAAGCACAATGTACTCTAAAAAGATGTCTGTGTTGAAAACCATTGTTAAGTTTCCACTGTCAGTGATCAACACCAGCAGATAACATGGCCTAAATCATCACTGTGTTTTGTCATGTCCAGAGTCTCAACACAACCATCTATTATGATATTTTACAGCACTGTGTGCCTCCGTACATTGACAAGCTTTATGTTGATGCTGATCTTCCTTTTCCAGCAGCACTTGGCGCCTGCCCACAGAGCCAACACTACTAGTAACTGGTGTACTGACCATGGTAGTACTGTGCTTAATTTTACACAATATTCTAATTAATTGAGATGGACCTGTATGACCAGATTTGACTGAGAGCCTGTCATCGTGCAACCTCCAGCTTTTCACCAGAGGAGAAAAACTGAATTTATGTATTTATTTTATCCAAAATGAGTTAATGGCACAGGCAGTCTTAAGTCAGCTGAAATTGTACATGTACTGTAAATATGAAATAAGTGCTTAAACATGTAGCTAGGCGTAATATTAGAGTCCACAGAAGTGAACCATTCAAGGCTGTTTTCTGCAAGACATTACTCAACGTCAGAAAAAGAAAAAACTAAACCAGGTGCTCGACGGAGATACAAACAGGTGATGATGATAAATAGGTTCTCACACGGATCAAACGGGATCAAGGCATAAAGAAAACAGAAACGTTCCGGGCACTCAAAGTTAAAAAGAGGAGGAAATTAAGCCTTTATAAATTAAAAGGGCAACTGCCAACATGTTTCGATCTAACCGGTCTTCATCAGGGCAATTATGATTTATCATTCTTACCCTGATGAAGACCGGTTAGGTGACTTTGATCGTCCCTCTTTTTCCTTTATTACTCAATGTCAATTTGAAGCTATGATTCCCTGCTTTCACATGACATGAAAAAACTAAATGGAATACTAATCCAATGAGCTTAGATCTGCTATTTTTTGAAAAATCGTGAAGATATGTGGCACAAATCTTTGAATATATATTCTTTCAGAGAGAACGTGTTTAACTCAAATCTTTGCTTCTGGGGGGGGGGGGGGGGGGGTCCATGGAACAACATATTTTCAGATGGGGGTCCGTGGCCAAATACAGATCATTCTGGGGGTCCTTGACATGAAACAGGTTGAGCACCAACACATTTTTTTAGAATCAGCCTCAGGTCTAAAAAGGGGCACAGAATCGGCTTACTCTCCTCCACCAATTGTTGTCTGCACCGCCCCAGACCAACCACTAGAGGTCAGCGATGAAACATAAAGTAATTATAATAATTCCTTCCTTCCTGATTTGCAGACAGAACATGTGTCCTGCGTGGTTATTGGTTGTGGCTGTGGTGGGCGTGGCCAGAGGAGCTGCCAGTCAATGTTGGGAGCATCCTTCATGTCAAGACCTGAGCACTGAGAGCAACATGCTGGTAAAACGCACACACACACACACACACACCCGCGGTTGCAATGCATCAGTGTTACTTTTGACAGCAAATTCTGTTTTTTATGGTCTTTTATGGTCTTATTCTTTTGAACACAGCATTTTAGTTTCAGTCATCTGAAATTGTTTAGTCATTTAGTCTTTTGGTCTTATAGTCTTATTGACTTAGTCGACAAAATAACCACATCAATGCATGGTTTTGTAGCTTATAAATTCATTTAGGTTATGTCGTGATTTCCCCCCCCCCAAAAAAAAACAAAAAAAAACATGATCATCAGGCACTATATGATTAATTGATTATACTAGGAGAAAGATATATATTTTTCTCCAAAAACTGTACAGAAAATGTTGAAAGGATTTGTATGTGGCCACACCTGTTAATTAAGTAATTAAAAGCCTGAAGCCACACCCACAGCCGTTGTTGTACGTCAACAAAGGGTTAGAGAGGGGATGATATTGCGATGTCACAATATCGTGTGTATTTCGATTGGGCCTTTTGACTCAAAGGCTTTCAGCTTTCAGGAAGAAACCAACAATACACAGGGAAGACATATTTCAATATTCTAACCACACCTGGAGGTCTATTAAAGCAATGTCAACTCCATACCTGGGTCTATTAGAGTAATGTCAACTCCATAGACTCATACAAAACACCTCGGGTCTTAATAGACCCCATTATACTCTAATGAGTAATGTCAACTCCATAGACACAGAAAAAAGTACAAAAAACACGGCACCCCATCTTTAAATCATCTCTCTCCTCCCAGGAGTGTCTCCAACTCTGCCACACTGACCTGACCGAGGAGTCTCCCGTCTTCCCCGGTGAAGCCCACCTCGCCCCTGTGTCTTCATTATCCTCCTCTTCCTTGGACCCCGCCGCGGACCCCACCTCACTCCTCCTGGCCCCCTCCTCCCTCCTCCTCACCTCGTCGGCCTCGGACCCCCAGGCGGTTCAAGTCCCGGTGCGCCGCTCCTACTCCATGGAGCACTTCCGCTGGGGCAAACCGGTGGGCCGCAAGCGCCGACCCATCAAGGTAGAGTAGAGTGGTGGAAAATAACCTGACACAAATTTTTGCTAAGGACGTGTTTTCTAATCAAACCGCAGGTGTCCTTGGACGTGTATACACGTCTTTAGGGCTTTTTTTTTTTTATATCAGTGTTGTTTTTGGCAGCAGATTTTGATTTTAGTTTTAGTCATAGTCTCTTGAATAGTTTTCATTTAGTTTTAGTCACATTTTAGTCACCTGGAATGTTTTATTGTTAGTCTAGTTTTAGTCGACTAAATGTCATAAGATTTTAGTTAACTAAATCTACAGTTGATTAAGTCGAACAAAATGTATCTTGGCGGGCCTCAATGCCGTCGTATCACTTGCTGAAAATAGCCGATCTACAAGCTCAAAACTGCGACGCGTTGTGAGCTTGTAGATCGGCTATTTTCAGCATGCAACCAAGTGTAAAATGACTTATAATGGATTGTCCACTAGTCATTCCTAACATTTTAGTCTAGTTTTTATTTGTTGACGAAATTGTCAGTATATTTAGTCTTAGCTTTAGTCATCATAGCTTAGTTTTCATTTAGTTTTCGTCAGTGAAACATTTCGAAGAACATTTTTCGTCTTAGTTTTAGTCGACGAAATCAACACTGATTGATATAAAACTCTATATATTTATATATTTATATATTTTTTTTTTGGCCTCCTGCTGCACCGTACTCCTTGTGTTTCTTTCTGTTCACTTCCTTGTTTACGGCTCCAAAAGAATGGCTCGGGAGCCATAAAGGGAGCTCTCCATGGTTTTGACCAGAGCAAAGGGACAATGTCTTAATTTCTGACTTCAGCATGCCTCTCGTTTGGAATATTAACGCTTCTAGAGAGACTTTAACGTGACCAGCGTGAGGTAAGAACCGAAGATCATGCCTCCCGGTTCTGGGGGGAACGGAATGGAGGGACCTTTCAGAGTAAAATCTGCCATATCTGCTGGCACTCAAGCGCCTTTATTTTGAAAGATGCTGGAGCCATCGGTTGTGGTTAAAGGGACGGTTCACCACCAACATGACATTTCTGTCAATCACTCCCCCATGGAGCCTTGAATACATGGGGATTTGTTTTTGTCCCATTCCTAAGTCAATCTTTTTTTTTTTTCTCCCACGATTTTACAACCTATTTTTTCACCCAGTGTCAATTATCTAATGTAATCCTGGGCGCTACACTTCCTCTGCCAACCTGGGGAGCGCAGCGGACTGACCTCATGCTTCCTTCAATGCATGAGGAGTCCAAGCTGCTTCTTTTCACCTGACAGGGAAGAGTTTCCCCCGGCCGGACGTAGCTTGTGGAAGGAACACGTTATTCCGACCAGTTCATTTCCCCTCCATCAGGCGCCCCCATCAGGCTGGCCAGAGGGAGGTATTTTAGAGACCAGGATTACTGCATGTTTTTTGTGAGGGTATACCTACCCTAGGCGACACGGGGAGAACATGCAAACTCCACACAGAAAGGCCCTTTCGCCAACCCCGCCTCAGGTATGGCCACTGATGATGCGTTATGGATAACGAGCACCTTTTCGATCTGGCTTATCGAGCACTCTATCGAGCATTTTCTATTATTTTGAGGAAAGACGGATGACAATACATTCTGAACAGAACCAGTATATTTTACTAGGGGCTTCAAATACAGTACTTTTCTAACAGATGGAAGGCAATTGACCTTTTAACCAATGAAATAATATTAAATAAACTGTTAACTGGTTAATTTATCTACAGTAGGTCACTTTAAAAGTGTAATTTTGTTTACCCGGGCAGCGCTGGTTGGCTGGTTTGGCACACTTTTAGACCGACATGTTTGTGCCAGCATGGATGATTACATTTAAACATGATGTAATGGGCCGCTATTTGCTTGATAACAGGCTTGATAAGCCCAAAGCTTATTGATAATGGGTACTCAGCTTGTTATCAGAATCTTTCGGGTATCGATTATCGAGCTCCATCCTTCTCCTTCCCTCCCCTCCCCTCCCCTCCCCTTCCTCTCCTCTCCTCTCCTCTCCTCTCCTCTCCTCTCCTCTCCTCTCCTCTCCTCTCCTCTCCTCTCCTCTCCTCTCCTCTCCTCTCCTCTCCTCTCCTCTCCTCCCATCTCATCCTCCCATCTCCTCTCCTTACCTCCTGCAGACCCCATCATCATCATCATCCTCCTCTTCCTCGGACCCCGCGGACCCCCCCTCTCCCCTCCTGCCCGCCGACTCCTCCTCCCTGCTCCTCGCCACGTCACCCTCGGACCCCCAGGAGAGCCAGGCGATTCGAGCCCCGGCACGCCGCTCCTACCACATGGGGCACTTCCGCTGGGGCAAACCGAGCAAGCGCACACCTGTCAAGGTAGATTGGTGACATGATTGGTGGGTGACTCAACAGTCTCCATTGAGTCTCCTGCCTGCCTGCCGGTCATCAAAGTATTGTCTCAGTGAATGTGACCAAAAAAAACCCCAAAAAACTCCATGAATGCAAGGCTTTGTGGGGTGTGGTATGTGTAATTGAGAGACAAGTCATTTTGGGGGCTGAACTATCCCTTTTAAACAAGCACAGAGAGTGACATTTTGAATTTGTATTGTATTTCTACATTGTGTAACACAGTGGTTCCCAAAGTGGGGTCCGGGGACCCCCAGTGGTCCTTGAGGGAGTTCCAGGGGGTTCCCCAGCTAAATGATAGTTAGGAACCAAATGGACCCTTATGGGTCTGTAACTCAGAGAGTGTATACAAATGGAACCAACACCCTCAGAGTTAAATTAACATTGATTTTACAATATAAATTGGGGTCTCAGAGATAAAAGCCCCATTTGGGGGGGGGGGGGGGGGCGTAGACTAATGCATTTCAAACTGAGGGTCCTTGAAATTAAACGGGTGGAGAATCACTGCTAGAACTGTAAAAAAAACTTCTCTTATGGGGGTCCCTGGCATATCTTTTTCACATGGGGGTTTGCGGGATAATTAGTGTCAATTTGGGGGTCCTTGACATGACAAAGTTTGTGAACCGCTGTTGTAACAGAGTATTTCTACATGGTGGTATTATTGCTACCTTCACTGAATAGCAGATCTACAAGCTCGTAGCGCGGCACCGAGTGCCGCGCTACGAGCTTGTAGATCTGCTATTCAGTAAAACATGTGATTACATCTTCCACACTGTGATCTACAACAGGTCTTCACGTCAGCAGGGGGAGCTGTCGCCGCCCTGGAGGAACCTGCTGAGAGCTCTGACGAGTTTGGCTTCCTCCCCAGGTTAGGATTTCTTCATTTTCTTTTTGCCAGGTGCTTGAAAAGTGCCTGGACTACATTTTCATCCACACGACTACTCACTGACTCAATTACTTTAGGGACAACCTAGTCATGATTGGCTGCCTCCTAAGCCAATGATAGTCTGAACGGCATAAAATCCCATACTCTGAGCTAACTGCCAGCGATTCAGAGCGTTAACTTGTCACTAATCTTTGAAAAATCATATATTCTTCTTCAATAGAGTGTCGCAGTCCCGCCCCCTTTCATGACGGCCACAGGCCCAGGAAATAATTCCCAATGCATTTTTCCCATATACATTTCAAAAAGTATTTATTTAAAGATCTGTAAGCCTCGAACAAAGCCAACTCGGATCGTGACAAATCATGACAACAAATAAAAAAAATTGAGCCGAACAAATAATTAGAAAGAAGAAAAAAGGGGCAGCGCATAACACTTTTGTTGTTTTTCTTCTTTGTAATTATTTGTTCGGCCCAAAATATTGTGTTTGTTGTCATGATTTGTCACGATCCAAGTTGTGGCTTTGTCCGCGGCGTAAATGTCTTTAAATAAATTTTGAAAAGTCTATGGGGAATTTTTTTTTTTTCCCTGGGCCTGCCGTCGTCATGAACGGGGGTGGAACTGCGGCGCTCTATAGCGATCCATTCACAGAATGCTATAGTCGGCGTCCTGTTTTCACCAGTCTTTTAGCATTATCCTAAACCAGCTGAAAAATGCATCTGGGTTTTCTGGATATACCCTTCTTTTCACCAAAAACACAATCTGGGAAAATAAATCACGGATAGAAGCATTTTTATAAATCCTTTATATTTTCTGGGTGTATTCTTCTCTGGAAGTCATAGCATGTTAGTGAAGAGCACCCTTTCTAGCGTACTAACTGACAACACCAGTCACTCGTAGATCTACGTCCATGGCAGTCGGTGTGTTACGATAACAACTAGAGTTGTCCTGATACTGTATCGGAAAATTATCGGTATCGCCCCTTATTTGTCATATCGGGTCATATCGGTATCGGCGAATATGCCAGTCTAACCACCGATCCGACACAGGGGTAAGGGGTTGACATTATGGCAAGTAAATACAATGTTGGGGCATGTGAAGTTTGCTTTGGAGTTACCCAAACTGCAAGTGCACATTTGAGTGAGGAGTCTGCTATAAACACAACACGAGATGTATAGCTAGATAGCTATAAACACAACACGAGATCGCAACACTGGTATCGGTATTCGATATCGGTATGGGCTAACACAGAAATGGTGGTATCGGGATCGGATCGGAAACGAAAAAAGTGTATCGGGACATCCCTAATAACAACCATTGCTCTTTCTCTCCCTCCCCCATGCAGTGAAATGAGACGCGAGCTGCTGGCCAATGAGGTGCTGCAGGATGGCGGGGCGGAGCCCAACGCCGCCGCCGAGCCCATGAGTCCCGCCGAGAAGAGGAGGGACGGCAACTACAAGATGAGCCACTTCCGCTGGAGCGGGCCGCCCGCCACCAAGCGCTACGGCGGCTTCATGAAGTCCTGGGACGAGCGCGCCCAGAAGCCCCTCCTCACCCTGTTCAAGAACGTCATCCACCAGGACGCAGCCACGGCACAGGAGTAGAAAGAGAGAGAGAGAGTAAGAGAGAGAGAGAGAGACGAAGGAATGCCTGATTATGCTATAGAGCAGTGGTTTTCAACCCTTTTCGTATCAAGGCCCCATTATTTATTCAGCATTTGAGCCACGGAACCACCATTTGATGACATTTAAGCCTCTCAGAACCAAAACGTTGACTATTTTCTTGTCGTTGGATGAGATTCCATTCCATGCTTTTGGCTACTTTTGACCAAAATAACAATTATTCTACATTCTCTTTATCGTGTAGACTTCTTGTAAATTAAGTAATGCAGATGTTTAACAATAATGTAACTCTTGATAGCGTAAAATGAAACCGAATGGAGCCGCACGGGTCCATTTGCTTTCATTTTACGCTCTCAAGAGTTAAAGATCTAATAAGGGTCCATTTGGTTACCATTAACTCTCCGTCATTTAGCTGGGGACCACCTGGAACCCTCTCGAGGACCACTGGTTGAAAACCACTGCTATAGAGCAGCCAAGTCCTGACGTCACTCCTTCATCCCCTGCTGGGTCGCGGAAGTCTTTTCTCTGTGGAGAATAACATCGGGTCATCTCCCAATCGTCTCCTATAAGAACTGTGGTCCAAAAATAAACAAACTGTCTCTGCGATATTCTCGGGGAGGTGTCTCTGTATCGTTTTACGACAGTCAGTCAGTCATATTATTTGATACAGTCCGTTTCTGGTGAAAACTGTACCTAATTCGGCGGCGGTGCCATTAGCGTTTTCTCGCCGTCAGTTGATTCTTCATATCCATATGAGTCAAACCACCAAGTTCTTATCTGACGAGATATTAATGAAAATAAAAAATGGGAATACAGAATAGTGGGGAAAACGCGACCCAGTTAGGATGTATA
Organism: Electrona antarctica; assembly: GCF_951216825.1. Taxonomy (NCBI): domain Eukaryota; kingdom Metazoa; phylum Chordata; class Actinopteri; order Myctophiformes; family Myctophidae; genus Electrona; species Electrona antarctica. Next base: position 19,428,533 of record NC_136803.1, on the reverse strand, counting down.
GATTATGTCAGACTTCGGTGCTCAATACAAAATAGCAGATGTACAAGCTCACAACGGATTGATTGATTGATTGATTGAGTGAAGACTTTATTAGGCAGAAGAAAACAGCACGGTGTACTAACAGCCAAAAGGATAACACAAACGCTCCAGAGGGACTTGTTGGTGAGCGTGCACATCTGCTATTTTGGCCCGGTTCATGACACCAGCACCAACAAGTAGGCCTATAAAAACAGAAGCTTATTATTAAAAATAATATCTGGATTGGCTATCTTGATAAACTTATCAAGATAGCCAATCCAGATATTATTTTTAATTTATCAAAATATCCAATCCAAATGTCCGTAATTTATCAAGTTAGCCAATCACACGCTTCGCCACTAGTACAAAGAAAAATGTCTCTCCAAAAAAAACCGCCCGCCGTCCCCTCATCTCCCCGCCCCCATTTGCTGAGCTCGAGCCAATGGTATCCGTAAACGTCACCAAAATGGGCGGGACAGGAAGTTCAAGCCATATTTGGTCGGTGTCTTCCTTCCTTTCCCGCCCTACCGTCTTCGGTATAAATATCAGATTGAGCCAGCGATGTAAGCTAGCCACGCTGTCACGGCATTGGCTGTTGTTAGTTTTTTTTTAGCTGGTGTTGTGTGTCTGGTGGGCTATGATTGGCTGAGAAAGGCTCCCGACAGTGTTTTGATTAATGAAGAGTGCTGATGACCCCTACTGGCCGATGTGTGTTCTACACCTGTACATAACTGTCAAATAAATTACATGTGAAATACAATAAATCTGAAGGAAATAAATAAATAACATGAAGGCAACTCTGTCCGTCTGTCTGTCTGTCTGTCTGTCTGTCTGTCTGTCTGTCTGTCTGTCTGTCTGTCTGTCTGTCTGTCTGTCTGTCTGTCTGTACTGAGAGCATGCTTTGTGGATTCCGGATGCTATTGTTTAGAGCAGTGGTTTCTCAACCTTTTCAGGCCGCGATCCCCCAAAATAATCCCATTTGAAACTGGGGACCAACCACCCTACCCTGACAAGCACTTTGAATTGTAGGAGTTGAGGCAATTACACACAACTCTCATCTATATGACGCTGGGGTATATAGCGAAGGGCTAATTATGTTTCATCTAATTACACAGCGGCTGTGGCTGGCCATGGAGAGTGTCAGATAGTGTTACCTCACTCATGTTCATGTCAGAATGAGTTATTGATGTGAACTCGCAGCAGCTGGATACACTCGATGTTCATTACAGCATCAGCCAATATTCCATCAACAGTACCGTGCATGCATTTCCAGAATAGAGCGAGGGAGAGAGAGAGAGAGGGAGGCAGGGACGTGCACACACATATCAAAGGGGGCTTCAACCCCTGCCCTTTTACCCGTCTGTAAAACAACTGCCCTCTCCAGACCACGAATGCAGCATTTACTACGGTGAAAGAAATTAAAAAGCCGCCCTCTCCTTTCCATGCCATGCCGTAAGGCAGCATTCAGGAGATTTTTTTTTTTCCTGAAGTCTCCTGAACTAATTTGTTTCTAAATCCATGCCGTACACCGCATCTCCAGTAGATAAAGAGTGCAGGGTTGTGCCCCGAAAATAGCTGATCTGCTATTTTTTCGCTAGTTTGGGCCAAAAGTTAACCTGACTCCGCCAGATGGGACAGCAGAGAGTACACTGCGTTCCCTCCCGAGCATTTGTTTAGAAATCCATGTCTTCGCCACATCTCCAGTAGCCAACAAATGCGCAGGCTCGCGTCCGGGAAAATAGCGGATCTACAAGCTCTCAACGCGTCGCAGCGTGACATGTTGAGAGCTTGTAGATCGGCTATTTTCTTCCAAAAAGTGCCCTCTTACGGAATTTCAGCCCCTGCCTCTCTAACACTCTACACGTCCCTCCTGCTCGGGAGGGAACGCAGTGTACTCTCTGCTGTCCGCTCTGGCGGAGTCTGGTTAGCCAAAAGTGCCCTCTTATGGGATTTCAGCCCCTGCCTCTCTTAACACTCTCTGCACGTGCCTGGAGGGAGGAGGAGGGAATGAACGAATGGATGGAAGGCGTACGGTGTAACTCTAGAAACACTCTGCTGGCAGGCCAGGATTAACAATGGAACTTAGTGGAGCTTAAGCTCCAGGGCCTCGATCACCTTGCACGGACCTGTGCCAGACTATTTCAAAGAGGTACAGCTGTTGCTTCCGTCGGAAACCGTATTCATAGGTCACCGATTTCACTGTAACGCAAAACAGGAACCCGAGCTAGTGTTTTCGTCCGTCCAACAGTTTCTTAACCACTTGGTGGGAGGAGACTCAGAAATGGCAGATCCTGCAGTCGGAGAGCAGTGGCGATAGTGCTGGCGGTGCGCTGAATGCATGCGTGTTCATTCACTGGCCTCGCAAACGCAAAAAGTGACGTTCTTGATTGTATCACGTGCAGGGACGTGTAGAGGGTGTTAGAGAAGCAGGGGCTGAAATTCCGTAAGAGGGCACTTTTTGGAAGAATATTGCCGATCTACAAGCGCTGCGGCGCGTTGAGAGCTTGTAGATCCGCTATTTTTGTTGGCTACTGGAGATGTGGCAATGACATGGATTTCTAAACAAATACTTTCAATGCTAAAATGCTGAGTTCAAGATCAGGAGAGTTCAGAAAACAGCAATTCTCTGGTATGGCATGGAAAGGAGAGGAGGGGCATTTGCATTTCTTTCACCATAATAAATGCTGCATTCGTGGTCTGGAAAGGGAAGTTGTTTTACAGACGGGTAAAAGGGCAGGGGCTGAAGCCCCCTTTGATGTCAATGTGTGCACGTCGCGGACCCTGATTACGCGTGCATGGGCGGGGCCTTTTGATTTGGTGTAGCTCCAGGAGTCCAGGGCCCTGGGAGGGGTTGATTCGGCACTGTCTGTGACTGCTGGTATTTTGTGGAACCTCGTGACATTCCCCTGCACCTGAGAGGCTGTGAGCTGCAGCGCTCGCTGGGTGTGCGCTGTGGGTCACAGCTCAGCTATTCTAACCACTCGCTGGCTCGGTGGTCCTGTGTGGACATCAAGGTTAGTTTTGACATTTTCATTTGGGTTGTGAGTCAGTGTTGATTTTGTTTTACACATTTTAGTCACCTGAAAAGTTTAGTGTTAAGTGTTATATCATGATTTTAGTCAACTAAATCTACAGTTGATTTAGTCGACTAAAATGTATTGTGGTGGGCCTTGATGCCGTCGTAATGGCTGATTTTACACTTAAAGAAAATAGTCGCGCTGCGACGCGTTGTGAGCTTGTAGATCTGCAATTTTTCAGCATGTAACCAAGTGTAAAATGACTTATACGGGATCTCTTGTCCACTAGTCCCTTCCTAACATTTTAGAGTTTTTATTTGTTGATGAAATTGTCAATATATTTAGTCTTAGTTTTAGTCATCATGGCTTAGTTTTTTTATGTATATAATTCAAACTTTTATTTGTTTTTCAAAATTGTACAAGATCTAGGTTCAGTACAAAGCACCATCAACATTATAAACCTTACAAATAGCCAGTCCAAGAAACGTAACAATTAAAATGAAAATAAAGAAGAAGAAAAATAAAAGCAAAGACATTCAAGGTTCATATACATCCAGTATTCATCCCATGTCTCTTTCTGCATTTACCATGCAGCCCAACATATATTCATATGATGTTATTTTGATCATTTCTTCATTCCATTCTTTAAGCCCAGGTGTTCTGGGGACTTTCCAATGACGCAACAGTATTCTGGCAGCGGTAACAAGTCCAACCTTTATAATAGTGAAATCATTTTTAGATAATGCCAGGGACAGCAGTTCTGTCCCCTAATAGACCCAGCCGCGGATCTCTGGGCTACGTGAATCCCACCCATTTCTCAAGGAATTCCAGTACTCTACACCAGGGGTTCTCAATGTTTTTGGCCGGGGACCCCTGGAAATGCTTTGGCAATGTCTCGGGACCCCCGCCCCGCCCCCTCCCGACCCCCAATATAAATTGACTGCTACAATAACCTTAACCCATTTTGGGCGGGAACCCCTTTTGGTGTTTTAAGCATTATGTTATAATTTAGCTATTGAAAAATAGCAGATCTAAAAGCTCATAGCGCGCCACCGAGAGGCGCGCTACGAGCTTGTAGGTCTGCTATTTTTGAAAAATCGTGAAAATATATATATATATTTTTTGAAAATAATTTGGGGACCCCCTAAAATAATTTGGCGACCCCCCGAGGGGTCGCGACCCACGGGTTGAGAACCCCTGCTCTACACCAGAACGGGTATGTGACATCATATGCATATATGTGCCAACATGTATCATTATCCGCTATTCCCATTTTAAGTAATCTAGTCGGTGTCAAATAATATCTATGAATTATCTTATACTGAATAAATGTCCCTCTTGCTTCTCTAATTCCAATGCTCATTTTCAATGTCAACCCCCGAATCATTCTGCCAAATCAATTTGAGACTGTCACATGTACCTCCCAGCAGTTCTTTTGCCATTTTGTAAAAAATCTGATGCAGTATGAGCTTCATGTGGTAATTTTAGATATTCAACTAGTGAATTTTCAACAGTATCAAGAGTACTACCCAGACAGTGTCTCATTTGTAAATATTTCCAGAATGTAATCATTTCCAAGGTCAAATTTCTCTTTTAAATCTGAGTAAGTTATAAAAGCCCCATTTTCAAATAGATCACCAATAGTATTGTTCGGTTATTTGGCGTTGTTGGGCCGAGGCTCCGACCAGCCCTGGTACTAGGCAGAGTTAAAGGACTAACACGCACAGTTGAACCAAATGCTCCCAATGATAGCTTATATTTGATGAACTCAAACGTGTATTTTATAGGGTTTTTATTAATTCATATTAATTAAACACTTCCAATCATACATTCACACGTTCTGTTCACACTTCCCCCCAACTCAAGATGAATACAGTAACCCCGGAATCTGGATTACAGGTCCTATTGGTCTGTAGTTCTATCCTAACTCTGTCGGTAGGGTTTACTATCATTTTACACTCTAATCTCCCAGATTATGGTACAGTTTAGCTTGTCATAGTTGTTTCTCAGACTTAGTTCAGTACATTAATGGTACATTAATTAAGTGTACATTAAGTGTAATCATGTGGTTTTAATTCTACCTTATCGTTAATCAGATGATAATTGATCAATGATCGGGATGACAAGAACACAGAGAGAACACTGGTTACAATCTAAACATCATATTACATCGATTATGAATAATGCACAAACATCTATTTATAGCACATAATATATAGCAAATACATTACCGCTGGTCTCTGCCTAGACATGTTCACGTTCGATGGTAATTGGTGAATCTAACTCACTTTGTGCCATACAGAATAGTCACAGTGGGCCCTGACTGAAGTCCCACCTTCATGCTACACTTTCAGCCAATCATATGCCACTGACCCATGCATCCCTTCTGCCCTCTCTGTGAGAGGACAGTGTGGAGATCTGACTTTAGGTTAGATTAAACTGTCAGACTATTACAGGTATTTATCATTTAGCCTTTTTACCAACCCAATATATAATAGGTTATTTAGAACACATTTACACAATTGAAAGGGATTAAAGATAGGTTACTTCAATTATTGTATGTTCTATGCTGAGTTGACTCTCCCTGTGAAGAGGAGTCAATAATGGCCTGTCTCACAACAGGAGAAGGGCCGTAAAACCCCCAATGGAATGTGGAATGGAATGTGGGGACCTGAGCTCTCTCACCCTAGAGCAGCTTCTTAATCTCCAATCAATCTGACCCAATATATAATTTCTCATTATGAGTACAAATCTCGCACACCCATAATAAACCAAACACCCCTCACGTTTCAGTTATGAAAATTGATATGGTTATTCATTTTCCATAAACTGAAAGATTATTTTTGATATTAATTTTTTTCGGAAATATTATTTTTTGATATTTGGGCGTATGCCATTTTTAGTAATTTCGGAACCTGTTAAATAATACTGGATCCACATACTGAAGTTATAACATTATACAACTTTGAAAAACACATTAAAATAAACACAACCCATTAACTGCATAAATCAATAAACAATGAAAATAATAAAAGGTTTACATGCGTCGATATCGTGGACATTTTTTGTAATTATCCCAACGCACCCTTAAGTATTAAATTCAGTTACAGCTAATCAAACTTATGTATACTTGTAGTAATAATGTGATACAGTGCATCTCCACTTTGTAGGAGAGTTGCTGTTTCTGTCATGTCAGTTAGGGGTTACCTAACTGACATGAACTTTTGGTCACCTCTGTCCGTTTAATCTTTATGGCTGTTTGCCCGGACAAAGCTTCAGACTTATCTAAACAACCCCCTTGTTTAAGAAGACAGTTTATTTCCACACAAGACTGGTTCCTTATCTTAAGAAACATTCTTCCTGCGCTCCCCCCACCTGAAACGACTCTTTTGGTTGCAGAATGGGGCCCAGTTTGTAAACACATGTTCAATCAATGCAGTTTATTACCCCTGGTTGTGTTAGGAACCTCAAATTGTGATTTTAACAAAATAACCGATTTTGCATCTCAACAACTTGGTATCATTTGACTTTTTGGATTTTTTACTTTGACTTTTACCAAAAGCAAACCCAATTGAAAATTGCAAACCCTTGCAACATTTTAACCACATTATGTGTCTTTCACACATGCAGTCTTTGTGCCTGTGTGTGTGATAGTTTGTGCGCGCGCGCCCACGCGTTCACGCACAAAACCCACTTGCACTTTGAGAGACAATGTTCCCCCCTCCCAATCGAAGGAAACTTAATCATTTTACCAGCATTCTTTTTTACCTTTGTCCATAAGGACTTAATTGGCACAAATTAAATCCACTTATCTGCTACTCGTTGTCTAGTACAGATATAATGAACCCACATACATCATCACATTTAATATGCACAGATAGACACACATCTCGTGTGTGAGTGTGTGTGTGCGTGCGCGTGCGTGTGTGTGTGTGTGTGTGTGTGACTTCTTGTTGTCACTGAAGCCCCAATTGTTCCCTGCTGTAGGAAAAACAAATGGGTAGAGAAGCATTTCACATGCTACTTTTTCTGACCCAGTTCTGATCTCGCTGGCATGAAAGCGCTCACCCACTCCCATCTTTTTCCTTTTCTAGGATCTAAAAGGACAGGAGCCATTGTGGCCTTCTTTTCAGCCGCTTTACACACTCGACACAACAAATGTGTCGACACTGCGGTTTTCTGTACCAGACTGGACTTTGCCATTCCTGGTTTGCCACCCTTCACGGGGGCAATCTTCGGGTGACCCCTCACGAAAGTCACCCCAGGGTGCTTCTCTGGCTCGCCTGGACCCCTCACGAAAGTCACCCCAGGGTGCTTGGCGTGTGTGTCATGCACCTCCCCCACCGCCTCTTGAACACGTGGACTGGCACCAGTAATGCCACAAATCACGCTCGGCGTTTCTGTGGTGAGAAGGATCGACGACCCGTCGGCCTTGCCCACACCGTCTGCGGGCATGGCTCTGATGATGAACGGTGAGGCGTAGGCAGCCTCCGGCTCCTCCGGAAGGCCGCTCGCCTGTTCCGCTCCCGTTGACAGCTCTGCCTCTGCTGTCGGTTCCACTTCGATGTTCGGCCATTCCTCCTCTGTCGAAGGCTGCGGAAACGTCGTGTGGTTCTCGTCGGTTCCCTCAGCTCTGCCCGCAGCCGCTCTTGGCCTGCTACGGTGCTGACTGAGGGCTTGTCCTGTCGTGGGTTCGTTGCCCACGGTAGAGGGCTCTGGCTTCCCTGCATGGATACTGCAGGAAGCACCAGGCTGTGCCTCCGTTGCGACAGGCTCTATCTGCTCCCAGCCCGGATGACTGGTAGCCCTGTCTCTTCGCCCCTCTGGGGCTGTCCCGGTCCCCGCTGGCACCGTCTCCGCTCCGCCCGTCTCTGCGCTGGCGACAGGGTCCGTGATGTCACATTTCGTGACGTCTGGTGCTGCGTCTGCGGGCTGGATGCCCCTCTCCTCTGGGGCTCCTATGTTCCTGCTCTCTGCAGGACACTCACAGAGGCCTATCTGGTGGCACCCTGTGGTGTCTATGATGACACCTCTGGCTACCCTGTCATTCTCCTGACAGATAGCAGCCCTGATTACACGGTATCTTTCACTGTTGTACTGTTTAACATATAAATTCAGTAATTCATTTTCTATGTGTGCGAGCCTATCTTCGTTTTGTTCCTGAAGGATCATCTCGTAATCTACCGACGCGTCTATCACAGCGTCCATCGCCCTGTCCAGCTCAGCAAAACTTTCAGTTATCTCGCTGGATGAACCCCTGTCCATACAAAGATCCACCCTATAGGTTGTGCTATCAAACATAGCTTGAGCCTGTGAGCTCTTTAAAGAAGCCATTTTTCCACCCCCTCTGTCCCTCCCTTTAACAAACAGTACAGGAACTAATTGGACTGGGTTAGTGGTTTAGTTGACTTCACAAATCATTCATTCACTCAAGTAAATGGTTAGTTTTTTGCCCAGCTTTAATTAGCGGACTCCGTACTCAGAGAAGCCCATACTTCCCTGTTACTACCTTCACCAAATAAACCTTTTTATACTATAACCTTTTTATATTATATAGATTATATATAATATAAGTATATAGATTTATATTGGCCGTGGGCGGTCAAACTCTATAGCTTTCCGTTAAACCTGGATTACAGGTTTTGCTAGATGCGTCACGCAACAGTTATTATAGACACGCCCTTCCTTTATGCGCACTTCAAAGCACGCTTTCAGCGTTAAACATTATTGACTGGTAAGATTATTACATCGCCTTTAATGCTGAGTTTAGAACCCTATTTTGTTCTAAACATTTATCACCGCTATTAATTACTACTTTGGTAGATTATACCGCATGACAGTAATTACCAGTCCCCCTGCACTGTCTCAGCACATTGGGACATTGCATGACAGAAAGAGGAATTTCCCCCCCCCCCTCACATGCACTAAATTGCTGTTCTCCTTGGTGCCCAACACCCAGCAGGAAAACACTTTTATTGTGGTTACTATAAAAAGCACCTCTCTTGGTTTAAACGACCGGTGTCTTATCCGGTCTCAATTAAACTTTATGTTTGGTTACAAATAGTCTTTAATAATCAGTTTCCTAAACTGACCGTCGATTAGAACTTTGCCCTATCGAACAATGACTCCCAAACCATTAGTTAAACCCGCAGTCACTTTTTTTTGTGGCTCACGGTTTTAACTGCTGTTTCCGCATGGACCCATACCCACATGGAAACAGTTTAACGGTGCCGCTCAGTTAGTAGCACAAATCAAACGGCATGCCGTCACGGCAGCATTTATAGTTTGATTTAATTCTATGGATACTAACAACTGCGGCCTCGCATTCACGTGCGCTGCTATCAACGCACGGCTTGAAGTTCAGTTGAATAACGTCACACCAGAAAAACCACAATCAAACGGGGTGCCGTCTTTCGGCCCCAATTCTGTCTGATTTAATCCTGTGGTTATCAGTGTGGCACGATTCAACTCTGTGTGCTGGTCCCAACACACAGTAATTTATCTTTGTTATATTGTGGTCACTTTAGTGACTATACACCGATCTACGCTGTTTAATTTAACAGCACGGCAACTGAATAAAGTCAAACCGTCTCAGTTGAACTATATTCTGAATTACAACAACTTTAAATTGCAGATCCCTTTGGGACTGCTATTTAAAGCCCTTTACAACGCGGTAGCAATTTAAACTGTAATATGTCAAACGGTTTCGGTTCAGACTATATTATATCTTAAATATGCCCGGGCGCGTGTACAGCGGCACGCTGATCCCAGCGGCACTTTCTTTCTGTTCAAACCAGGCACATTAGTGGCTCTATGGTTTAAACAGTTCGCACGGCGGCGAATTAACTTTCGCTCGGCGGCGAATTACTATGCACTGATCCCAATGCACAGTACGACTGCCTTTAAATTGCGGTCACTCTAGTGACCACTAATTTAAAGTTCTTTAAACGCGGTAGCGATTGAAACCATAATATGTCCAAACGATCTCAGTTTAGGCTATATTATGCTTCCAAACCGCCCGGCCGTGATCTAAGCTGTGCGCTGATGCGCACGGTACAGATCTTGTCGCTGCACGCAGCGATTTACACTAGCAATATGTCTAGATTATAGGCTGTATTACGAGTCAAACCGCCCGGCCACGATTTAAACAGTGCGCTGATGCGCACGGTACAAACTTGTTTTAAGTCACGTCACGTCAGTGACGCTCTATGATTTAAAACTGTAATATGTCTAGATTATAGACTATATTAAAACTGGTAATATGCCTAGATTATAGGCTATATTACCCTTCGCTGCTCGCAGCGAATTAAAACTGTAATATGTCTAGATTATAGACTATATTATGCCTCAACGCGTGTGCACTTTAGTGCACAGCGAATTAAAACTGTAATATGCCTAGATTATAGGCTATATTACGGTTACAGCCGATTTAAAACTGTAATATGCCTAGATTATAGGCTATATTACGCTTTAAACCCCCCGCAACGAATTAAAACTGTTCGGTTATTTGGCGTTGTTGGGCCGAGGCTCCGACCAGCCCTGGTACTAGGCAGAGTTAAAGGACTAACACGCACAGTTGAACCAAATGCTCCCAATGATAGCTTATATTTGATGAACTCAAACGTGTATTTTATAGGGTTTTTATTAATTCATATTAATTAAACACTTCCAATCATACATTCACACGTTCTGTTCACACTTCCCCCCAACTCAAGATGAATACAGTAACCCCGGAATCTGGATTACAGGTCCTATTGGTCTGTAGTTCTATCCTAACTCTGTCGGTAGGGTTTACTATCATTTTACACTCTAATCTCCCAGATTATGGTACAGTTTAGCTTGTCATAGTTGTTTCTCAGACTTAGTTCAGTACATTAATGGTACATTAATTAAGTGTACATTAAGTGTAATCATGTGGTTTTAATTCTACCTTATCGTTAATCAGATGATAATTGATCAATGATCGGGATGACAAGAACACAGAGAGAACACTGGTTACAATCTAAACATCATATTACATCGATTATGAATAATGCACAAACATCTATTTATAGCACATAATATATAGCAAATACATTACCGCTGGTCTCTGCCTAGACATGTTCACGTTCGATGGTAATTGGTGAATCTAACTCACTTTGTGCCATACAGAATAGTCACAGTGGGCCCTGACTGAAGTCCCACCTTCATGCTACACTTTCAGCCAATCATATGCCACTGACCCATGCATCCCTTCTGCCCTCTCTGTGAGAGGACAGTGTGGAGATCTGACTTTAGGTTAGATTAAACTGTCAGACTATTACAGGTATTTATCATTTAGCCTTTTTACCAACCCAATATATAATAGGTTATTTAGAACACATTTACACAATTGAAAGGGATTAAAGATAGGTTACTTCAATTATTGTATGTTCTATGCTGAGTTGACTCTCCCTGTGAAGAGGAGTCAATAATGGCCTGTCTCACAACAGGAGAAGGGCCGTAAAACCCCCAATGGAATGTGGAATGGAATGTGGGGACCTGAGCTCTCTCACCCTAGAGCAGCTTCTTAATCTCCAATCAATCTGACCCAATATATAATTTCTCATTATGAGTACAAATCTCGCACACCCATAATAAACCAAACAAGTATTAAGCCCTGCGCTGCCTGCCATTTTTTCCAATATATCTCTGTCTTCCCAATACGTATTTTAGGATTATTCCAGAGTGATGAGTATGGTTGTTTATAATGTAAGATTGTATACTCTTTATGAATTTTCCCCCATACACTGCTTGTGAAATTATGGGATTCAGATTGGGCTTCCTCCTCACTGACTGTGACAGAACATCAATTGGGCGGAACGGTGAAGCCAAGCTTCTCTCTATGGTTACCCAGTCTAATTCAGAATTTGACAATTTAGCTATTTCAAAGAGTGACCACGGTGTGTCCAGTCTGCCCAGAGTGACCACAGTGCCCAGGAGGAGCATCAACGTCAGTGTGTCCAGTCTGCCCAGAGTGACCACAGTGTGTCCAGTCTGCCCAGAGTGACCCCAGTGCCCAGGAGGAGCATCAACGTTGGTGTGTCCAGTCTGCCCCCAGAGTGACCACAGTGTGTCCAGTCTGCTCCCAGAGTGACCACAGTGCCCAGGAGGAGCATCAACGTCGGTGTGTCCAGTCTGCCCAGAGTGACCACGGTGCCCAGGAGGAGCATCAACGTCAGTGTGTCCAGTCTGCCCAGAGTGACCACAGTGCCCAGGAGGAGCATCAACGTCGGTGTGTCCAGTCTGCCCCCAGAGTGACCACAGTGTGTCCAGTCTGCCCCCAGAGTGACCACAGTGCCCAGGAGGAGCATCAACGTCGGTGTGTCCAGTCTGCCCCCAGAGTGACCACAGTGTGTCCAGTCTGCCCCCAGAGGGACCACAGTGCCCAGGAGGAGCATCAACGTCAGTGTGTCCAGTCTGCCCAGAGTGACCACGGTGCCCAGGAGGAGCATCAATGTCGGTCTGTCCAGTCTGCCCAGAGTGACCACAGTGTGTCCAGTCTGCCCCCAGAGTGACCACAGTGCCCAGGAGGAGCATCAACGTCGGTGTGTCCAGTCTGCCCAGAGTGACCACGGTGCCCAGGAGGAGCATCAACGTCGGTGTGTCCAGTCTGCTCAGAGTGACCACAGTGTGTCCAGTCTGCTCAGAGTGACCACAGTGTGTCCAGTCTGCTCAGAGTGACCACAGTGTGTCCAGTCTGCCCAGAGTGACCACAGTGTGTCCAGTCTGCCCAGAGTGACCACAGTGTGTCCAGTCTGCCCAGAGTGACCACAGTGTGTCCAGTCTGCCCAGAGTGACCACAGTGTGTCCAGTCTGCCCAGAGTGACCACAGTGTGTCCAGTCTGCCCCCAGAGTGACCACAGTGTGTCCAGTCTGCCCAGAGTGACCACAGTGTGTCCAGTCTGCCCAGAGTGACCACAGTGTGTCCAGTCTGCCCAGAGTGACCACAGTGTGTCCAGTCTGCCCCCAGAGTGACCACAGTGTGTCCAGTCTGCCCAGAGTGACCACAGTGTGTCCAGTCTGCCCCCAGAGTGACCACAGTGTGTCCAGTCTGCCCAGAGTGACCACAGTGTGTCCAGTCTGCCCAGAGTGACCACAGTGTGTCCAGTCTGCCCAGAGTGACCACGGTGCCCTGCATGCAGCATGTCTCGTCCAAGGTTAGTAGAGTTGCAAGTGTTCCGTTTTAGTTTAGCCTC
>NC_136803.1:19317781-19410281 GCF_951216825.1 Electrona antarctica | reverse complement strand
TGTCGTGTAAATGTAATATGTTTGTTAATTGGTCTTATCTTATTGCTCTCTCCTTGTCTCTCTTGTCTGTCTGTGTCTGTGTCTGTGTCTGTGTCTGTCTCTGTCTCTGTCTCTGTCTCTGTCTCTGTCTCTGTCTCTGTCTCTGTCTCTGTCTCTGTCTCTGTCTCTCTCTCTGTCTCTCTCTCTCTCTCTCTCTCTCTCTCTCTCTCTAGGTATGTGTGGGTGTTGTGGAGCGTTGAGGCCTCGTTATAAAAGACTGGTTGACAACATCTTCCCTGAAGACCCAGAGGTAAACGTGATGTGCGTGCGTGCGTGCGTGCGTGCGTGCGTGCGTGCGTGCGTGCGTGCGCGCGCGCGTGCGTGCGTGCGTGCGAGCGTGCGTGCGTGCGAGCGTGCGTGAGTGCGTGATGAAGGCTAAACTGGAGAAGCTAATGTTCTGTGTTTGTGTGTGCGTGTGCGACGTGTGTGTGTGTGTAGGACGGCTTGGTGAAGGCTAACATGGAGAAGCTAACATTCTATGCTCTATCAGCTCCAGAGAAGTTGGATCGCATCGGAGCGTATCTATCTGACCGGCTGTCTAGAGACATAGCTAGACACAGATACGGGTACGTGCACCACACACACACACGCACCCACAGTCGCACGCACACACGCATGCACCAGTGGCCCACTGGAGTGAGTGTGGAACTATAGTGGCCCTCTCTCTGGAGTGAGTGTGGAACTATAGTGGCCCTCTGGAGTGATGTGGAACTATAGTGGCCCTCTGTGGAACTGCCCTATAGCAATGCACATTGCTATAGGCACGACAGGATTGTTGATCTATTAGTTGAGGACATAAGTTCACATGTTTCAATGATTCAACCACAGTCTGGAAGAAGCATTCCTTGCAAGATGCTAAAGTACCAACATAAGGATGTTCTCTCTTGGCCACAAATGTAAACTGCCTGTGCTCATATTTGGAAGCCTCTGTCTGTAATGTCCATAAATCAGTTGTGAGAATAAGTCCAATATGTCCAATAAGCCGAGAGCTTAGTGTCTGTGATAATTGGCCTTCTGGAGGAGAAGGCAATGCTTCCTGTATCCGTGATCTGTATCACTTATTTGTTGAGTTTCTCAAGTGTGTGTGCGTGTGTGCGTGTGTGCGTGCGTGCGCGCGTGCGTGTGTGTGTGTGTGTGTGTGTGTGTGTGTGTGTGTGTGTAGGTACGTGTGCATTGCCATGGAGGCGTTGGACCAGCTGCTCATGGCGTGCCACTGTCAGACCATCAACCTGTTCGTGGAGAGTTTCCTCACCATGGTCCGAAAACTGCTGGAGAGTCACAAACCTAGTCTCCTGATACTGGGAACCAACTCTGTATGTATACCACCTATTATACAGATACTAGGGACCACAGGGACGTGCACACATAGACATTAAGGGGGCTTCATCTGCCCTTTTACCCGTCTTCAGGCCTGACGTCGAAATTAAACGAAAAAGTTTTCTAAATCATGACAATTTTCGGAAAGATTTAAGGCACATTTTAACGATTTTTCAAAAATAGCAGACCTACAAGCTCATAGCGTGCCACTCAGTGGCGCGCTATGAGCTTGTAGATCTGCTATTTTTCAATAGCTAAATTATAACATAATGTATGTAACCACCAAAAGGGGTTCCCGCTCAAAATGGGTTAAAACATGCCCTTTCCAGACCATTTGCTATGGTGAAAGAAATGCAAATGCCACTCCTTTCCATTCCATGCCGAATGCCAGCATTCAGGAGAATTGCTTTTTCCCGAAGTCTCCTGAAATTGAACGCACCATTTTGCGTTGAACAAATTTGCTTCAAAATCCATGTTCTAAAACGGTTAGTCCCAATACTTGATTCTGATTGGCTGGTTACCGTCACGTGACCGTTGTAAATTTCACAGATAATCCACACCTTCAATCACTTAATATCATTCCCAGCTGATCCCACAGCTCTGTAGCTGTACTGGGGAAGGGGAGCACTTCATTGCCTTACAAGCCCATGCCATGCGGGCGTCTAAGCACCGCCCGGCTCATATGACTGTGAATGTGTTGCTCCGGGCGGCCTCGTAAAGACATCAAGCGCCTCCTATTCCCCCGTCACACTGGCTGACTAAAAACAAGGAAGTGTTGCTCGCTCTGGTGGGTGCAAAGTGTAGCTACTTTTGTGAATGTAATAGTTTTATTAGGTTAATATTGCTATATGTTTGTAACCGTTTTAGAAATGCAATAAGCCACTCGAGGCCCCATGAAGTTTACCGTGGATTTTACAATGGGTGAGACCGCGCTCGCTGCGCTCGTGTCTCACCGCGCCTCTCATCCATTGTAAAATCCACGGTAACCTGAGACCTCTTGTGGCTTATTGCTTTATCGTACACCGCATCTCCAGGAGATAAAGAGTGCTGGGTTGTGCCCGAGAAAAAAAAATAGCTGATCTACAAGCTCTCAACACGGCGCAGCGCGACGCGTTGTGAGCTTGTAGATAAGCTATTTTCGCTATTTTTGTCCACAAGTGCCCTCTTACGGGACTTCAGCCCCTGCCTCTCTAACACTCTCTGCATGTCCCTGAGGGACCAACTCTATACACCTGTCTATCTGTCATTACATCCTAGCTGTAGAGCAGATGTCTACATCACTCCAGTATATCTGACTGAACTAACTCCGCAAGCTACGTATCAGTATACTCATAAGTCAGGTCTCTCTCTCTCTCTCTCTCTCTCTCTCTCTCTATTCCCGTGAGCGCACACGCACGCACACAACAGGACATGGAAATCAAGGCTTAGAGATTACACGTGGACACTCAGATTAGAAGGATTTATCCTCCGATGAATATATGAGTACTACAGATGAAAAACAGTTTAAGTCCACACTAATTATCCATAATGTATAAATGATGGATCATTCAGGATCAGGACAACGAGGCCTTTTCGTGGAGGGGTCAGAATAAAATTTGGACTTAAACTGTTTTTTGTCTGTAGTACTCTTAGTCAGATATCACTCCTTCACTCCGTCCATCCGTCCGTCCGTCCGTGTGTATATCTACTGTCCTTTTCTTCCTCTTTGGTTCATTCATTCATTCATTCATTCATTCATTCATTCATTCTCTCCTGTATTGCCTACACTTCTATATACTACTAACCTGTGTGTGTGTGTGTGTGTGTGTGTGTGTGTGTGTGTGTGTGTGTGTGTGTGTGTGTGTGTGTGCGTGTGCGTGCGTGTGTAGTTTGTGAAGTTTGCCAACATCGAGGAGGACACAGCGTCGTATCACCGCAGTTACGACTTCTTCGTGAGTCGATTCAGTGAGATGTGTCACTCATCCAACCACGACCCTGACACCTGCAACGAGTAAGACAGGTTCACATCATCACACAACAGATCTACAAGCTCACTGTGGGCTATTAAAATGGTTTAAAAATGATGCACGGTTCGAGTTAACACATTGTATGCCCAGGACGTCTCCAGACGTCTTTATAATAACCCAGTGTGGTGCACAAGACGTCTGGGGACGTCTTAGCAAAAAGAAAAAAAAGATTTCTTTTAAAGGTTTAAAAAACGCTGGGCACTCTACATCTCTATTCTGAAAGAATCCATGGGCACACAATGTAAATCTTCACTTAAAAAAAAAATAATCAAACAAGCTTTATTGACATGAGAAAACATACGTTTACATTGCCAAAGCAAGTGTCAGAATATAATAAAACAGGTGGAAATGGGGAAAGTTTATACAGTTGGAGGGTGTACAGCATTGTGTAAACATAAAGTGTATACAGTTGGAGGGGGTACAGTATTGTGTAAACATAAAGTATATACAGTTGGAGGGGGTACAGTATTGTGTAAACATAAAGTGTATACAGTTGGAGGGGGTACAGCATTGTGTAAACATAAAGTATATACAGTTGGAGGGGGTACAGCAATGTGTAAACAAAGTGTATACAGTTGGAGGGGGTACAGCAATGTGTAAACAAAGTGTATACAGTTGGAGGGGGTACAGCATTGTGTAAACATAAAGTATATACAGTTGGAGGGGGTACAGCAATGTGTAAACAAAGTGTATACAGTTGGAGGGGGTACAGCAATGTGTAAACAAAGTGTATACAGTTGGAGGGGGTACTGCATTGTGTAAACATAAAGTATATACAGTTGGAGGGGGTACTGCATTGTGTAAACAAAGTATATACAGTTGGAGGGGGTACAGCATTGTGTAAACATCATTGTGTGTGTGTGTGTGTGTGTGTAGGCTGCGTGTGGCCGGTATCAGGGGTCTCCAGGGTGTGGTCAGGAAGACGGTCAGTGACGAGCTACAGGCTAACATCTGGGAGCCTAAACACATGGACATGATCGTCCCTTCTCTGCTGTTCAACCTGCAACACACACACGCTGACGCGTACGTACCTTTGTGTGTGTGTGTGTGTGTGTGTGTGTGTGTGTGTGTGTGTGTGTGTGTGTGTGTGTGTGTGTGTGTGTGTGTGTGTGTGTGTGTGTGTGTGTGTGTGTGTGTGTGTGTGTGTGCGCGTGTGTGTGTGTGTGTACATGCGCCAAGGCTGTTGAAATAAACAAGACTCCTAACAAAACAATTAAGTCTCCCCCCTTTTTTATAGAAGTGTATATTTGTACGTCTTTAAATGTTCTGATGAATTGAAAATGGAGGACCCTGATGTAAACACGTTTTAGTGCTTTTCCTGCATGGTTTCATCCTCGTAGCAGTTTTTGTATTGAGCTGTGCTTTAGTTTGAAAAACCCTTTCGACAAACTGAATAACATTTTCAATCAATCAATCAATCAACCAATCAACCAATCAATCAACCAATCAATCAATGCTGAGACGACGATGCTTCCTGTGTCCGTGATCTGTATCAATACTGTTCAGTTTCGCAAGTTTGTGCATCTACTACTGTTTGTGTTCAAGAATTTCACGTTAAATGTGAACGCAAATAAATATGTTTTACTGTGTGTGTGTGTGTGTGTGTGCGTGTGCGTGTGCGTGTGCGTGTGCGTGTGCGCGTGTGTGCGTGCGTGCGTGTAGTGGTAAGGACAGTCCATCAGAGTTGACAGAGAGGTGTCTCAGAGAGCTACTGAGCAGAGCTGCGTACGGACACATCATTAATGCTGTGAGACCTGTGTTAAGGTGAGACGCACGCACGCACGCACGCACGCACGCACGCACGCACGCACGCACGCACGCACGCACGCACGCACGCACGCACGCACGCACGCACACACACACACAGCAGCAGCACTCACCATAACACTGTGTGTCTCTGCAGGCATCTGGACAGCCATGGTCTGTGGGAGGGGATGACGTTCGCTGTGCACTGTTTTAAAATCATTATGTTCTCCATTCAGGTTGGTATCATATCATCACACATAAGGTCCTTTCAAATGGGCAGTGATTTTACATGCTTATATAGTTCATTTTCAATGAGACCTGCGTTTTTTTTCTTCTGTGTACACGCACGGATAAGTCGAGGGTCAACAACGCAAGCGTTTTTACGTGGGCGCGGACCCGTGAAATTGTCGCACACGTGCTCGTTTCATGCACACGCCTGCGACTCACCAGACCTGGATTCTGTTTAGCTTTTTGTTTACGCTTGCGCTGCCGCGCCCCTCTTGAGCAGACCTAGAGCAGACCTGTCGTTGATCCAGACGGCAGACGACAACGTCTGCGTTCATCGCTGCCTGTTTGAAAGGACCTTTACGCATGCTTGAATTGAATGAATGAATGAATTTACGATGATGAGAAACCACTTTCTCTCTCTCTGTTTGTCTGTGTGTGCATGCTTGTGCGTGTGAACAATCTGCATGTGTGTGTGCGTATGCGTGCGTGCGTGCGTGTGCCAGTCTCAGCACGCCCACCTGGTCATTCAGCAGCTCCTGGGTCATCTGGACGCCAACAGTAAGAGCTCGGCGTCGGTCCGAGCCGGCATCGTCCAGGTTCTGTCTGAGGCCAAGGTCATCGAGGCCTCGGGATCCGTAGGTACAGTATGTGTGGATTAAAGCACGGGTTCCCAAACTTTTTCATGGCAAGGACCCACATATTGACACTAATTAGCCCCGCGGACCCCCATTTGAAGAGACATGGCAGGGACCCTCATACGAGAAGAGTTTCACGGCTCTAGCAGTGATTCTCAACCTGTTTAATTCCAAGGACCCCCAGTTTGACATGCATTATAGTCTACCGATTTAACACAATCCGTGCCTGGATTCCTTCAAAATAGGAGCTCTGGGGTGCCGGAAAGACATGGCCGCTTTTACTCTGAAACCCACGACCCGGAAACAATCCGGAAAAAAAGTTTGCTTTACATTGCTAGCTTACATTGCTATCGTTTTAATTTATACGATATATGATCCAAAAAGCGTTCATATTTTGAAAGAGAGACGGATGAGGAGCAAATGAAGCGCTAGTATATCCGTCAGATCAAAACCACGGAGAGCGCCCTGGATTAGGAGAGACGAGGCATTCTTTCTGCCGCGCTAACAGCTAAGTCAACGGTAAGCTAACATGAGCCCAGAGTGTAGCATACGGTAGCCGAGAGGCGAACTGAAAAAAAAAAAAAGGAAAAAAATCAGAATATTCTTCTCTCGCCCGGTATCATTGAGGACGCGCTAGGACGTCTACACATGTCCTATGAAGTCGTTGAACAGAGATCCCTATCTCTGTTCTAATTCAGGTGTGTGTGTGTGTGTGTGTGTGTGGCAGCGGTGGCCGACCGGTTTGCGGAGCGGTCTTGTTATCGGAAGGTCGCTAGTTCGAATCCCCGGACCGGCACGTTAAAATTACCACCGCTGAAGTGCCCTTGAGCAAGGCATTGAACCCCTACCATGAAATGTTCTATGAGCAGGGTCTGGCTGTAAACAAGCATCTTGAGCTTAGTCCATTCACCCTGGGTAAACAAAGAACTTTGCTTTGCTTTGTGCGGACTGTGCGTGCGTGTGCTGCAGGTCCCACAGTGTTAGAGGTGTTCAACACTCTTCTGAAACAGCTGAGACTGAGCGTGGACTACCAGCTGATGCACAAAGACACACATCACGACAACAACACTGACGCGAGCAGCGCACGCGTTGCAACCCCAACGCGTGAAGCAGAGGAGAGACGGCTGCAGGAGTCCGTCATCAAAACCATCGGTACATCATTTTTATTTCATTTATGGATACAGGTACAGGCATACATAAAACATAATTCAAATTCTTTGCCAACTACAATCAGTGGCTTGCCCCTTGCCTCATTTTTTAAAACTCCTACCCCCAAACCCCAGAACCAACCACCATTGACAAAAAAAAAGAGAAAAATATAGTAAAGATTTAACATACGTACAAATCGACCTTTTTAAATTAACAACAAATTGTAAATAATAAATAAAAACGACATGGATTTCTAAACAACTTTTTTCAACACAAAATGCTGCGTTCAAGTTCAGGGGACTCTTCTCCTGAATGCTGCCTTCCGGCATGGCATGGCATGGAAAGGAGTGGCATTTGCATTGGAAAGGGCAGTTGTTTTACAGACGGGTAAAAGGGCAGGGTCTGAAGCCTCCTTTGATGTCTATGTGTGCACGTCCCTGCCTGGCCTTACCGCTTATCCCTAAACTTAGTTGTTGTTTCTTTTACTATTTTGGAAAAACCTTTTAAAATAGTTCAAATAGACGATGTGTTTTAGGGGCGGTTCCTGATGGGTGAAACCACTGGTTTTTAGGGGAGGTTGAAATCACTGTTTTTTAAGGCATCATTTATGTGTCATTTATGTTGACAGGTTCCTTCGCCAGCACACTTCCTGTGTACCAGAGGGCAGAGGTCATGCTGTTCATCATGGGAAAAATCCCTGTTCCTGGAATCTACCCCGCCCTGGGCCGGCCCACTGCAGGGTGAGTGTGTGTGTGTGTGTGTGTGTGTGTGTGTGTGTGTGTGTGTGTGTGTGTGTGTGTGTGTGTGTGTGTGTGTGTGTGCGTGTGTGTGTGCGTGTGCGTGTGCGTGTGCGTGTGTGCGTGTGTGTGTGCGTGTGTGCGTGCGTGCGTGTGTCACGAGGCAAGTGATTTTTTGCCATAATTGCTGGTGTATATGTGCAGGTTGGAAGGCTGCAGGATGATCCAGGTGATGTTACTGAAGTCTCTGCTACAGGTGAGAACCTCTCTGTATACTATACTGTTGTGCTGTCTTTGGCGACTCAATGCTAGCTTAGTAACCGTTGTTATGCAGCATGACTGATGACTCGGACACCATCTCCAGTGGCGTGCACAGACATTTAGAGGGGGCAGGTGCTCAAGTGAAAAAAGGGCACCTTGTGCAGCGCGTGGAACCGGCCGGTTGCCTTAATAGTGTGAGATTTATAGATTTTGGGGCTTAAATAATATAGTAGAATCTTTTTATCAAGAATTGATCAATGTCACCATGGTCCACATACTGTACACTGTAATTTTTCAAAAGGGCACATTGCTGTGCAGAGGGCAAAGGGCAGGTGCTCTAGCACCACCTAGTGTCTATCACTGACCACTGACCATCTCCATAGGTCACAAAGTATGTCGTCAAAAACCCTTTCTTTTCAGGGACACTCTTATCATCATACATCATCACATTCCGGCCAATCACAATGGCCGCATTCACTTTTCTGTCATTCCGGCCAATCACTTTTGCCGTCTTCAAATTTCTGCCCTCACTTTTTATCCTCAATATGTACAATACTTTGCTCAGCCAATCAAATATTGCTATGGGGTGATCAGCCAAACAAATCATTGCTATAATTCACACACAAACACAAAGCTGCAGGGCATCGCGCCGCTCACTTCACACTGACAGCAGTAATATAACAGTGTACTATGTCTCCCCCTGCAGGTGACGGAGGGCTATGGTAGCAGTAATATAACAGTGTACTATGTCTCCCTCTGCAGGTGGCAGAAGGCTATGACAGCAGCAACATGCTGACGGCGCTGCCCAGGGCCTTCCTCTGTCCTCTGCTGTCCTTCACTAACAGTGACCACTATGTCTCCCCCTGCAGGTGGCGGAGGGCTATGACAGCAGCAACATGCTGACGGCGCTGCCCAGGGCCTTCCTCTGTCCTCTGCTGTCCTTCACTAACAGTGTACTATGTCTCCCCCTGCAGGTGGCAGAGGGCTATGACAGCAGCAACATGCTGACGGCGCTGCCCAGGGCCTTCCTCTGTCCTCTGCTGTCCTTCACTCTGATGGAGGACCTCCAGGTCAGACTGCTGGTCCTCCACGTCCTGACGTCTCTGATAGACCGACACCAGCACGCCAAGCACTTTGATACCGTCAGGTATATACCTGTCTGTCTGTCTGTCTGTCTGTCTGTCTGTCTGTCTGTCTGTCTGTCTGTCTGTCTGTCTGTCTGTCTGTCTGTCTGTCTGTCTGTCTGTCTGTCTGTCTGTCTGTCTGTCTGTCACCAGCACGTCAAGCACTTTACCTCTGTCAGGTATATAAATATATATGTGACCAAACTTGACACACCGTAAGTCATTGGATTTTTGAGTGGTGCAACCACTCCAAGGAACAGCAATGTCCGTCCTAACCTATGTGACTATGTTTAGAGTACCAGTCGGGGCAAAAGTGGTGCTGTTGTGCCAGAAACAGAGAGAGAGATAGTGTTGCACTAGCTGTTGCCTGCTAATTACAGAGAGAGAGAGCGAGAGAGAGAGAGAGAGAGAGGCAGGGGGAGAGGGGAGTTGCACCACCCAGTTCACACAGGTGTGATTTTTTTTTCATGTGCGTGTGTGTGTCATGTGTGTGTGTGTGTGTAGCATCATTCCAGACATCTCGGTTCTCAAGCTGAAGTTGGACAAATGTTCCAGACAAGACAACCTGTTCATGAGGAAGGTAAGACAGAAGTGTCTGTCTGTCTGTCTGTCTGTCTGTCTGTCTGTCTGTCTGTCTGTCTGTCTGTCTGTCTGTCTGTCTGTCTGTCTGTCCGAGTCGATTTAAATCGTTCCATTGTTCAACGATTGAAATCGTTCAACGATTAAAATCGTTCAACGATTAAAATCGTTCAATCGTTCAACGATTGAAATCGTTCAATCGTTCAACGATTGAAATCGTTCAACCGTTCAACGATTTAAATCGTTCAACGATTTAAATCGTTCAACGATTTAAATCGTTCAATGATTAAAATTGTTTCAGCATCTTGTTTCAACATTTCAGCATGATCAATGATCAACAGAATTGAGAATTAAATTGTTTCAGCCATAAGCGGCGGGTGGATTTTACCTTTAGGTATAGGCTAGAATTGCGTGGGGGGGGGGGGGGGTTACGCCACAGATTTATTTATTAATTTCCCCCAAATGGTCTAAAAATGTTTATTACCAATCTCGTACACCATTACTCATGAAAGCAAGATCCTTGACCCAATTATAGCCACTGCATCTTACCTTTTTATTAAAGTAAAAGTAGTCTGAGGAAAAGGAACACAAACCAGCGCGCGCTACCGTTTGCTACATAGCGACTGGAAGTACATACCAAGTAGTCAATCATATGCTGATTAGGCCGGTTGCTGTATTATTAGCCTACCCGATCGGCGATCACCAGGGGGCAGCGACAACACACACACACACCCTGTGACAGTTTATCGGAGAAAGGTGATTGAGTCTCGCTTTCCCCATTGTGGATCGCATAGGTTTATAGTCTACCTGGCAGCAGTGAAACAAAGGCCACCATTATTAGCATTTGAACCAATCTAGAAAACATAAAAATAAACCACAATTCCTGCATTTCCTGGGTGTGTGTGTGTGTGTGTGTGTGTGTGTGTGTGTGTGTGTGTGTGTGTGTGTGTGTGTGTGTGTGTGCGTGTGCGTGTGCGTCGCGTGTGCGCGCAGCATGCAGAGCATCTGTACAGCCATGTATTCCTGGCCTGTAAGGAAGAGAACAATGGGCGGAGTCACTACCTAGCTCTCTACACCCTATTGGCTCTCCTCAGCCTGGAACTGGCCAATGAGGAAGTCGTGGTGGACCTGATCCGATTGGCTCTCGCTCTGCAGGTATGTTTGATGATGGGTAAACATATTGGCCCCTAGGGGGCACTTCTATTGAGTTTACTAACGTCAAACTATGCCCTCATCTTTGACATGTGCGTTGACCAATGAGAAGGCTCTATCGGTGTATATAAACGCTGTGATTGGTTTGTTTTTTTGGCAGGAGCTGGCGTTGACCAATGAGGAGGCTCTGTCAGTGTCTAATCGCTGTGCGATCCACGCCCTCTGTGCCGCCTACCTCAACCTGATCTCCCAGCTCACTACTGTCCCCTGCTTCTGTCAGCATGTACTACAGGTCTGTATGCGTGTGTGCGTGCGGTGCATGCGTGCGTGCGTGCGTGCGTGCGTGCGTGCGTGCGTGCGTGCATGGGTACTGTGTAGTAGCGGGCAGCAGTGGCTCAGGGGTAGAGTGACCGGATGGAAACCACAAGGTTGCCAGTTCGAACCTGGGCTCCCCCAGAGTTAGTGTCGAGGTGTCTTTGAGCAAGACACTGAAGCCCTAATTGCTCCCGATGAGCAAGTTGGTGCCTTGCATGGTTTTCCTCTGTTGGTGCCTTGCATGGTTTTCCTCTGTGTATGAATGTGTGAATGGGTGGATGTAATACACAGTCTATGTAAAGTGCTTTGGATAAATGCGCTATTTAAATGTACCATTTAGTAATCCTGTGTATTTTTGCTCATCAGGTCATAGAGGTGAGACAGAGGGAGGCTCCCTATCTGCTGCCTGACCACGTCTTTATAGACACACCCAGGTGAGTCAGACAGACAGACAGACAGACAGACAGACAGACAGACAGGCAGACAGACAGACAGACTCAAATATTCTTTCTTTTGTCAATTTATGATGTCACACTTCAGACTCGGATAGGATGTGTGATGTCAGACTTCGGTGCTCTATAGCAGTGGTTCTCAACCAGTGACCCGGGGACCACCAGTGGTCCTTGAGAGGGTTCCAGGTGGTCCCTATAGCTAAATGACAGAGTTGGCAACCAAATGGACCCTTACAGATCTTTAACTCTGGTGTTCCGTGGCTAGATAGATAGATAGATAGATAGATAGATAGATAGATAGATAGATAGATAGATAGATAGATAGATAGATAGATAGATAACTTTATTGTCATTCAGCAGATACATAAAATGCATAAGAGAATGAAATCTTATCTTAAAAGTCGTTTCACTGGCTTTTAGTATGCTAGTTAAAGAGAACTAAAATACTATTAAAATCTAAAATCCACTTTTAAAAACAAATAAATTAAAAAGCACATTAGTTCATAGAGAGACAGATATTGCACAATGCAGAATATATATAATGCAGAATATATATATTGGTTCCTGGTATCAAAATGGTTGAAAACCACTGCTCTATATAATGTTCCAGTTTCAATTTTGTCTGCTAATTTCTTTGTGCCATCACTAACAATTAATATCACTGTGTGCGTGCGTGCGTGCGTGCTGCGTGCGTGTGTTCAGTCTCCCTGCCTCAGGGCCGCCAGCAGGGGGAGACATCGTGTTTGTTCTGTCTGAGATCTCTGAGGCTTTAGGAGGAAGTGGATACAACACGGAGCGGCTCAACACGCCATACACACCACACATAACAGGTGCACGCACGCACGCACACCAGAGGTTCCACTGTATTTCCAAACTCACTCCAGTTTATTGTTTTCAAGCTCATATTGACAAGAAAGAGACAGGAGAAAGTACTACAGTCTGCATGCTGGGGCACGCCATTTTTCCCTATGCACAGCTTTGTGTGTGTTTGTGTGAGTCATAGCGATGATTTGATTGGCTGATCATCACCCCATAGCGATGATTTGATTGGCTGAGCAAAGTACTACATATTGAGGATAAAAGGTGAGGACAGAAAAATGAAGACGCAAATTGCGATTGGCCGGAATGTGATGATGTATGTGTATGATGACAACCTGTAATAGGCTTAATACTATTACATTTATTAACCTGTACTATTACATGTATTAACATGTAGGCTACTATAAAATGGTAAATGGTTTATAGCGCCTTTATCCAAGGCGCTTTACATAGATAGTGCATTACATTCACCCACACATTCATACACCGATGGCGGCGGAAACCATGCAAGGCACCAACCAGCACATCAGGAGCAATTAGGGGTTCAGTGTCTTGCTCAAGGACACTTCGACACTAACTCTGGGGGAGCCCGGGTTCGAACTGGCAACCTTGCGGTTCCCATTCTACCCCTGAGTCACCGCCGCCCTATTGCTATTACATGTATTAACATGTACTATTACATGTATTAACATGTACTATTACATGTATTAACATGTACTATTACATGTATTAACATGTACTTAATACATGTAATAGTACATGTTAATACATGTATTAGTAACATGTACTAATACATGTATTAACATGTACTATTACATGTATTAACATGTACTATTACATGTATTAACAGTGCTGTGTGTGTTTTGGTGACAGATGAAGACCATCCGGGGAGGAGGATGAGTGTTGTGGATGCCGTGTCCGTACAGATGGACTTGAACGCATACAGTCACCACGCTGCACAGGTGTGTGTGTGTGTGTGTGTGTGTGTGTGTGTGTGTGTGTGTGTGTGTGTGTGTGTGTGTGTGTGTGTGTGTGTGTGTGTGTGTGTGTGTGTGTGTGTGTGTGTGTGTGTGTGTGTGTGTGTGTGTGTGTGTGTGTGTGTGTGTGTGCGTGCGTGCGTGCGTGCGTGCGTGCGTGCGTGCGTGCGTGCGTGCGTGCGTGCGTGCGTGCGTGCGTGCGTGCGTGCGTGCGTGCGTGCGTGCGTGCGTGCGTGCGTGCGTGCGTGCGTGCGTGCGTGCGTGCGTGCGTGCGTGCGTGCGTGCGTGCGTGCGTGCGTGCGTGCGCGCGCGCGCGCGTGCATGAGAGACATTGATGACTGAGGACACTCTTGTAAACTTTGCAGCCACTTTACTCTGTCTGTCTGTCTGTCTCTCTCTCTCCAGAAGTCTCAAACAGAGCAGATAACATTTGAGACATTAAAAAATGCAATTTGTGAGTATTATTATTAATATTATTAAACACACATTTTGTTATCAATCAAGTGATTATATGCATGATGGCTTAAATTAGATCAGTTTAGTTCTATAATGATCACTGTTTGTCTGCCGTTTTTGTTTGATTCAGTTTAAAGGATCTTTTATTTAACCTGTCAGCGGCAGCTAGAGGCGGGATCAAGGCATACACAGTGCTGCCTTGATCCCGCCTCTAGCTGCCGCTGATTGGCCAGGCCGTTTGGTGGCCGGAGCATCAAGTCTGCCTGAGAGTTCCCAGATGGGAGCAGGAGGGGGGAACCCAGTGTACTCTCTGCTGCCCCATCTGGCTGAGTCAGGTTATTGTCTCCACCAGGCCGAAGGCATGGGGAGAGAGTATGTTTTGCACTCCGTCCGTGTGTCCGTCCGTCCGTGTGTGTGTCCGTCCGTCCTTCCTTCCGTCCGTCTGTGTACAGCTAATCTCCGGCACCGTTAACCCGGTCGATGCCAAACTTTGCACACACACTCCCTGGATGCCAACGATGAACCTCTGCCCCGCATTTTCCAGAACGGCCTGTTATAGCGCCACCATGAGGCAGCTTTTCACATTTTTTACCTAAAACTGCACCGATCTGAGTGAAACGTTGCATGCACACTCCCTAGAGGCCAAGGACAAACCTTTGACCTTCATTTTCCGCATCTGCCTTTTATAGCGCCACCAGGAGGCCGACTTTTGTAAAACACATTTTTTGATATTACTCCTCCAGATTCTGTCCAAAAATCTCACAAATCGTTACACAGTATCTCTATGGTCATGTGCTCAAGTCGGATCTGTCCGATATTTCATATTCCATCCTAATTGGCTAGAATTGGCTTTCACAGTTTGCAAGATTGCCCCGTTTTGAACAAAAGCCTCAAATCATGAACGCAGCATGCAATTTACGTGAAATCTTTCACACATTTTCTTACTAGCCTGAGGAATATATCCCACCCTTTTCACATTGGCCTGTTATAGCGCCACCAACAGGTTGATTTTTGCAAAACACATTTTTGGAACAAAATGCCTCAAGTCATCCAATTGTCATCAAAGGCAAACATGTTTATATTACTCCTAAACATTTTGCCAAACATCTCACACAGTCCTATCCTCCTGGTGGAGACCTGTGCCCAGAAGGGCACTTTTTCTAGTCTTTTATTGGCATTATGAGGAAAACAGACGTTTACATCGCCAAAGCTAAAGTAGAACAACACAATCAAAACAATGTATAATAACGTCATTAAATGATGAGAATAAATACATGTGTATACAACATAGTTGTGCTACAACGCAACTTACAGAAATCAATATTACCATGGAAACCATGAGAGATGGTTTCAATGTGGAAATCAGCCGTCGCTCCCGACATGCGTTGGTCCGACATGCGTTGCATCGTGCTTTCGGTTAGGGTTAGGTTAGGGGTTTGGGTATAGGTTGTCGGTCTAATGACTGTCGGACCTTTGGTGTGTCGGAACTACATTTCTACAGGTAACTATACCCGATACACTTTTTTCGTTTCCGATCTGCTCCCGGTACCACAATTTCTGTGTTAGCCGATATCGATATTGAATACCGATACCAGTGTTGTGAATAGCTATCTAGCTATATATCTCGTGTTGTGCAGCAGACTCCTCACTCAAATGTGCACTTGCAGTTTGGGCAACTCCAAAGCAAACTCCACATGCCACAACATTTTATTTACTTGCCATCGTGTGCCCTTACCCCTGTGTCGGATCGATGGTTAGACTGGCATATTCACCGATACGGATATGACCCGATATGACAAATAAGGGCCGATACCGATACTTTTCCGACTTTTCTCTCTCTCTCTCTCTCTCTCTCTGCCTGTCTATGTCTCTCTCTCTCTAGGTGACAGTGTAGTGGTGGAGGAGCAGAAGGAAAGGAGACGTCAGCTGATGGAGAAGTTCCAGAACGCTCCCTTCGAGGAGATCGCTGCTCACTGTGGCGCGAGGGTCAGTGCTGCACCGCCCCTTTCACCCAGCAGAGGGTACTGTCGTGTCACATGTCAGTGCTGCACCGCCCCTTTCACCCAGCAGAGGGTACTGTCGTGTCACATGTCAGTGCTGCACCGCCCCTTTCACCCAGCAGAGGGTACTGTCGTGTCACATGTCAGTGCTGCACTGCACTGTGTGTGTCCCAAACTATGGGTTCTGGCACCCATTGTTGAGCCGCAAGCCTATTTTTGTATCTAATACATATAATATTGTTATTATTACTACTTTCATTACTTCCTTTCCTAGTTATTATATATATATATATATATATATATATATATATATATATATATATATATATATATATTATCCCACGATGTTGCTACACAGTGACACCCAGTGTCAATTATCTAATGTAATCCTGGGCGCTACACTTCCTCTGCCAACCTGGGGAGAGCAACGGACTGACCTAACGCTTCCTTCCTTCAATGCAATGCATGGCTTGCAGAGCCTCCCGTACGCCAGTGGCCACAGACCCCCGGCGGCCCTGTTACTAAAGAGTTGATGTTTTTGACCAGCCTACCAGCTTGTTATGTGGAATTCAACCTTTAACGCCCCTATACTAGTCTAGGGCGGACATACAGTAGTCAGCCAGGATAGCAGATCTACAAGCTCTCAACAAATCACTGTCCTGAAATGAAATGTTTTTCATATGAAATTAAATTGTCTGTCTGTCTGTCTGTCTGTCTGTCTGTCTGTCTGTCTGTCTGTCTGTCTGTCTGTCTGTCTGTCTGTCTGTCGTTCGTTCGTCTGTGTGCGTGTGTGCGTGTGTATCTCTCTGTTATGTCTGTCTCTCTCTCCCTCTCCCTCTCTCTCTCTCTCTCTCTCACTGTTATGTCTGTGTCTCTCTCTCCCTCCCCTCTCTCTCTCTCTCTCTCCCTCTCTCTTTCTCTCTCTCTCTCTCTCTCTCTCTCTCTCTCTCTCTCTCTCTCTCTCTCTCTGTTATGTCTGTGTCTCTCTCTCCCTCCCCTCCCCTCCCCTCCCCTCCCCTCCTCTCTCTCTCTCTCTCTCTCTCTCTCTCTCTGTTATGTCTGTGTCTCTCTCTCCCTCCCCCCTCTCTCTCTCTCTCTCTGTGTTATGTCTATGTCTCTCTCTCAGTCGTGTATCTTACAGAGTAAACTGGATGAGATCTTCGAGTCCACCATCAGGCCGCCGCCCTCGCCCTCAGGCTCCGCCTCTTTGGGACAGGCCCCGCCTCGTTCCATCCCCCTCTACGAGATGAAGTTCCCTGACCTGTGTGTCTACTAGACGCACGCACGCACGCACGCACGCACGCACGCACGCACGCACGCACGCACGGCACGCACACACACACACACACACACACACACACACAGAGACTGAATGTATGATAATATAATATATGATAATATAATATATGATAATGCATTATGAAATCATGAAAGCTTTTTAAACAATAGTTGATAGACTATTGTTTTTATTCCTGGATTCTAGTTGTTTTTGCAGAAGAAGTTTGTAGATATGGGACAATAGGGACAATATGGAGCCCTGAGGTACTCCAGTCAATGACGTATATATAGGTTAACCCATTTAGACCTAATGATTATAAAAAATGTCTTCTAAATCCTAACAGTTTTCTGAAAAACCCATGTTTCTATGTCAGTGGTGTGCAACCTTTTTCACGTCAAGGAGCCCCAGAATTATCTGTATTTGGCCGCGGACCCCCATCTGAAAATATGTTGTTCCAGGGACCCCATCTGAAAACATGTTGTTCCAGGGACCCCATCTGAAAACATGTTGTTCCAGGGACCCCATCTGAAAACATGTTGTTCCAGGGACCCCATCTGAAAACATGTTGTTCCAGGGACCCCATCTGAAAACATGTTGTTCCAGGGACCCCATCTGAAAACATGTTGTTCCAGGTACCCCATCTGAAAACATGTTGTTCCACGGACCCCATCTGAAAACATGTTGTTCCAGGTACCCCATCTGAAAACATGTTGTTCCAGGGACCCCCCCCCCCCAAGAAGCAAAGATTTGAGTTAAAAACGTTCGCTCTGAAAGAATATATATATTCAAAGATTTGCACCACATTTTCACGATTACAAGCTCGTCATGCGGCACCAGCTAAAGTAGAATAAAAACACCAAAAGGGGTTCCGGGTTAAGTCGTTATTTCTTATTTAATTCAATGTAATTTAATTTGAAGTATAATTATCTACTATTTGAATATTTATATTGCTGTGACTACTCGTTGGCAAACTGCTGCCGAAACTCTGGTGGAATTGGAGTGAATGGACAAGCATAATGAACAAACACCATTTCTGAATAATCACTTCTGGAAAATAAAAGAAGACATATAACACATCATTGCCTGCTGTGTTGCTTTTCAATGTGTATACACTGTGTCGTTTTATAGAGGTATCTAAAGCTCAAAGAACGTACTGTTTTAAGTTGTTCTTCCTGGTTGTCACTCTTCAAAAGGGTCCTTGGGATCGTTTAGTCGTTAGTCTAAGCAGTACACTGTAAGAACCAAGATCAGACTTTACAACAGTAATGTGAAGTCAGTGCTGTTGTATGGATCTTAATGTTGGCGAGTCACAACTCAGGATATATGAAGAAGATCGATGCCTTTCACTACCGATGCCTCAGGAAAATCTGCCGAATCTTTCACTAAACAGCACTCAAGAGAAGAGGTGATGTATGGACTGTGGTGGTGCAGTCATGAAGATACAGGCCCAAGGTTCCTGGTTCAAATCAAATCCAGCAAGGGCTATTTTCCAAGTTTGTACCTGCATTTCCACAAGCAGAACCTTTTGTTGTTTGTTCTTTTATGTTTTTTGCATCTTTCCAAATGTGTACCCTTGTACCTGTCTCTAACGTTTCAATGAAGAGGTCGCAAGAGAACAAACAATGCTTGAACCAAGATGGTGTAGTGGTTAAGATACAGGCCTTCCAAATGGAAGTTTCTGGGTTCAAATCCAGCAAGAAATCTTCTCTAACTAATTCATAATTAATTATCTATTGTTTCACTGATCACGAAGGAGTACAAGTGACCCATGATGTTGCAGTGGTGAAGATGCAAGGCTTGTAACCAGAAGGTTCCTTGTTTTTTTATTTTCTACTTTTGTACCGGTCTCTAACATTTCAATGAAGAGTGCGCAGGAGAACAAAGAGTGCATGAACCATGGTGGTGTAGTGGTTGAGATACAGGCCTTGGAAACAGAATGGACTGGGTCCAGTAAGGGCATTGTTTCAAATGTTACCTTTTCTCTTGCATCTTTATCTAATCTTTCAATAAACATGTGCGCAATAGTATTAATTCTTCATGAGCCAGTTGGTGCAGTGGTGAAGATATGGGCCTTCCAAACTGAAGTTTCTGTGTTCAAGTCCAGCAAGGGTATTTTTTTCAAACGTTATCTAACTCTTGCATCTTTATCCAATATTTCACTGTAGAGCATGCAATAGCATGAATTCTGTATGAGAAGTGGTGGTGCAGTGGTGAAGATACAGGGCTTGCAACCAGAAGGTTCCTGGTTCAAATAGGCCTACAGCAAGGATGTCTTTCTACTTTTACCTGACTCTTGCACCTTTATCTGATCTTTCACTGAATTGTACACAAAAGAACAGTTCAGATATGAACTATGGTGGTGCACTGGTTAAGATACTGGCCCTGCTATTTCTGCTGCAAATGGGACTTGTTTGATTAGGCTACTTACACCTGACAGGGAGACCAGGCCACACCCCAATTACTCAGGTGTCAGTAGGTACTGATTAGCCCCTCCCCTATAAAGCCTGGTGCCCATGCCACATTTCCTGTTTGGTCTTTCTTTGTGTGCACTCACTGAGCAAAGTAGGAAACTGCTTGTAATTGCCTTAGCACTTTTTGAGTTTAGGCCATCGATAAATTTTTTGGACTTTGTGGTCCTAATGTATGTTTCTCAGGTGTCCCCTCTCTACGCGTCAGTGTCGATGACCAATGTGCAGAAATGTTGCCTTTGACCTTCATAATGTGGTTCTTCTAACAAACCTCTGCTTATAGGCGTGTCTACTCTCACCATTGTGGAATGTATAAGCAGTGTGGTTACCTTAGCACTTTTAATGGTTTCCCAAGATGGCATACCATCAAGTTGAATTTAAGACATGGTCACACATACAATTCCACAGTACTTAGTTCTTAGCCCAAATTGTTTGTTTTTGTATTTAATTGATTGGTGTTTGTTGTAATAAATACATACAATGGAATTTGTTTGATTCAATTAAATAATGTATATCCTTGAGTCACTAGAATAGCTCAAAACAGAATGCATATCACAAGTATGGAGCTCAGCCTATACTTGATTTGATTGACATGAGCTGCATGCCATGAGTGTATAAAGTGTTGTTTTTTCTAAATGAATTGAGCTACTCTAAGATGAGCTGTGGTCATAACAGCACTGTTTGAGAAACTAGTTGAAAACACTTTAATGACCATTTTATTGTAACAGTCTAAAGTGAGAACAGCAACTGTACTTAACAAAATGTAAGTGTAAAAAAAATTACACTAATCACAAAACACTTTTGTAATAGAGTGTCTTCTAGGTGAAAGAGCATGCCACTGATTGAGAACATTATTTCCACCTGTGCTGATTAGCAAGACCCCCTGCAGCCTGTTTGTAGAGTTTTTGATAAACAGACTACAGTACATTTGTTGTTCTCACTTTAAAGTAAAAGTCTTAAGTGAGAACAAAATGTACTTAACTTTTGATCATCGGAAACTAATATGATACAATGGGTATGAATTTTAATAACAGTACTTAGGCTGATATGAAACTTCTCTATTTTGTTTCAATGAAAGTGTAAATCCATGTGCAGTCTCTAACAATGTTCTAACATGTGGTTTTAAGCAATAATCTAAATCTCAGTTGAACCCTGATCATCAGAGGGTGTATCTAGCAGATTCTTAGATTCTGTCAGGGGTAGAGGTGTTTTCTATGGATTTTCATCTTTTGACATGTCACCTCTCCCTTCAACCTTAAATACAACGTCCAAAATCTTATTAGTGTGAAAAGCCCAGTGGCGCAAGAGAAAAGCATAGGTCTCACAAGCTGAAGGTGGTGGGTTTGAATCTTGCTCAGGGTAAACCTTCATTTTCGGGCTTTTTAAGGTGTAGAGAGCCGAGGCAGCCCACCTCCCTCCTCCCGCTCTCTTTTAGCTCCGGTTGAAGAGGGAGGCGCATGGAGGGTACACCTCCAGGAGGAGGATTTTTTTAGAAGCCCGCCTCCATGGGGAGGAGCTCCCCCTGGAGGCGGGCTGGAATTTGCATATTAAATTAAATTGTTTTTTTTATTAGAAATTGTTTTTTTTTCACTTTATTAACTTGATTGGCAGTTGTCTTTTGATGCATTGGTGCTACTTTTGAGGCATGTTAGTTGTTTGGAGGATTTTTTGTTTTTATATTGAGTTTTGTGAGTTTTGAACCCACAACCTTTAGTTTGCGAACCATTGACTATTAGACTGCACCACGCTGGCACATGAAAGATATTGCGGGAATGTTATACTTGACCTTTTGGAATTTAGGTGAGCAGCGAAAGACAGTTGACAGAAAATTAGTTTTACTGGGCTTGAACCACCAACATTCAGTTTGCAAGGCATGTTCATATCCTCTGTGCTACAGAGACATGGAAGAAGTTGCGGGAAGGTAATACTTGAACTTTTGGAAATTAGGTGAGCAGCGAAAGAGTTGACAGAAAATATGTTTCACTGGGCTTGAACTGCCGAACTTCAGTTTGCAAGGCATGGTCACATCCTCTGTGCTACAGAGACTTGAAAGATGTTGCGGGAATGTAATACTTGACCTTTTGGAATTTAGGTGGGCAACAAAAGACGACAGAAATGCTTTATTTTATTATTACTAATTGTTGTTTGACACTGAGGCATTTGATGTTTATGGTTGTTTATTTTTCATTTGTTTGATTGGCAGTCAGTGGAGTCA
The DNA here is from genome assembly GCF_951216825.1 of Electrona antarctica. Taxonomy (NCBI): domain Eukaryota; kingdom Metazoa; phylum Chordata; class Actinopteri; order Myctophiformes; family Myctophidae; genus Electrona; species Electrona antarctica. The sequence continues at coordinate 19,388,327 of NC_136803.1, read as the reverse complement.
CTTTTGAGGCATTTTGTTTGTTTTAGTGTTTATATTGAGTTTTGTGAGTTTTGAACCTACAACCTTTAGTTTGTGAACCATTGACTATTAGACTGCACCACGCTGGCACATGAAAGATATTGCGGGAATGTTATACTTGACCTTTTGGAATTTAGGTGAGCAGCGAAAGACGGTCATATGCTCTGTGCTACAGAGACATGAAAGAAGTTGCGGGAAGGTAATACTTGAAGTTTTGGAAATTAGGTGAGCAGCGAAAGACAGTTGACAGAAAAAATGTTTTACTGGGCTTGAACTGCCGACCTTCAGTTTGCAAGGCATGGTCATATCCTCTGTGCTACAGAGACTTTTAAGATGTTGCGGGAATGTAATACTTGACCTTTTGGAATTTAGGTGGGCAACAAAAGACGACAGAAGTGCTTTATTTTATTATTACTAATTGTTGTTTGACAGTGAGGCATTTGATGTTTAAGGTTGTTTATTTTTCATTTGTTTGATTGGCAGTGAGAGGAGTCACTTTTGAGGCATTTTGTTTGTTTTAGTGTTTATATTGAGTTTTGTGAGTTTTGAACATACAACCTTAGTTTGTGAACCATTGACTATTAGACTGCGCCACGCTGGCACAGCAAATGATACCGGGAATGTTATAATTGACCTTTTGGGATTTAAGTGGAGCTTAAGACGAAGATGTTGGGGACAACACATTTCTTAAGATGCTGGGGACAATAAAGTTCTTCACCTTATGGGATTTAGACTCACACTTCCAAAAGTTGTTCCTTCCAAATGACTGTTTCATCACATGCTCAACGTCAGGGAAAATACATCTTAAAGCTTTAAGATGCTTTATCGTTGGGCAACGAAAGACACTAGCCAGAAATTGTCTTTGACTGTTCTTGAACCACTGACCTTTGGTTTACAAGGCATGGTCATATTATCTCTGCCACAGAAACCTGGAAGATGTTGTGGACAACACAGTTCTTAACCTTATGGGAATTAGAAGCACACATGCATGAGTGACAATATACCTTAAGACCTTATTCTGTGAGCCTACTTGTAGAAGAGCCTATTCTGTGAGCCTACTTGTAGAAGAGCCTACTTGTACTGAAGGCCAAAGACTAACATACATTTCAGTGAGAAAAGCTTCACTCTACAAGGGAGGAGCTTTATTAATTTGCCAATTGCACATCTTCAATATTTGCATATTAAGTAAAGTTCTTTATTTTATTGTTTGACATTGAGGCATTTGATTTTAAGGTTGTTTATTTTTCATCTGTTTTATTGGCAGTTGCCATTTGATGCATTGGAGTCACTTTTGAGGCATTTTGTTTGTTTTGGTGTTTATATTGAGTTTTTGAGTTTTGAACCTACAACATTGGCTTTAGTTTGCTAACCCCTGACTTTTAAGCTGCGGTTTTGATTTCAAGACATCTTTATTGACATAAATGCATAACGATTTCCTGTGTGTCAGTGTTTCCACACCCGTCTTAAGCTGTGCGCAGCTTATTTTCCGAGTTTTTAGACAGCTGGTGGATGGAAATTAAGCTCCACCTCCGCGGACGACTTGTGCGGAGGAGAGCGTTTCCGGGAATCTGGCCGTCGCGCAAGTTGTCTGCGGAGGTGGAGCTTCGTTTCCATCCACCAGCTGTCTAAAAACTCGGAAAATAAGCTGCGCACAGCTTAAGACGGGCGCGGCTCTTTTATAAGTGTGGCAGCACCTAGAGTGTGTGTGTATATGTGTATGTGTATGTGTATGTGTATGTGTATGTGCGTGCCTGCCTGCGTGCGTGCGTGCGTGCGTGCCTGCGTGCGTGCAGCTGCAGTGCATAACTAATCAGAAGAGAGAGAGGATGAGAGCACAGCACCGTGGCATGGACACTCTGACAGACAGAAGAAACGAGAAATGTTTTGTCTGAAGATAATTCAACACACTGTTTGTTAAAAGTCTTTACCAGATTTTAGTGTGGTAACTGTGCTTGTCTCTGTGTGTGTGTGTGTGTGTGTGTGTGTGTGTGTGTGTGTGTGTGTGTGTGTGTGTGTGTGTGTGTGTGTGTGTGTGTGTGTGTGTGTGTGTGTGTGTGTGTGTGTGTGTGTGTGTGTGTGTGTGTGTGTGTGTTGGGGGAGATTTTCACATCGGAAAATTTATCTAACAACACGTGAGCCCGGCTCGTTGGTCACGGACAGAAACGGCCGGGACCTGGTCGGGTCCCAATGGGCTTGCAGGGCTCTAATTAAGATACAGGCCTTGTAAGAAGAACACTTTTGGTACAAAACCAGCAAGGTATTTTTTTTTTCAAACTTTTATCTGGCTATGTTACCGTTATTTAATCTTTCACTAAACAGCACTCAAGAGAAGAGGTGATGTATGGACTGTGGTGGTGCAGTCGTGAAGATACAGGCCCAAGGTTCCTGGTTCAAATCAAATCCAGCAAGGGCTATTTTCCAAGTTTGTACCTGCATTTCCACAAGCAGAACCTTTTGTTGTTTCTTCTTTTATGTTTTTTGCATCTTTCCAAATTTGTACCTGTCTCTAACGTTTCAATGAAGAGGTCACAAGAGAACAAAAATCCTTGAACCAAGATGGTGCAGTGGTGAAGATATGTGCCTTCCAAACAGAAGGTTCTGTGTTCAAGTCCAGCAAGGGTATTTTTTCAAACTTGCATCTTTATCCAATATTTCACTGTAGAGCATGCAATAGCATGAATTCCGTATGAGAAGTGGTGGTGCAGTGGTGAAGATATGGGCCTTCCAAACAGAAGGTTCCTGGTTCAAATACAGCAAGGATGTCTTTCTACTTTTACCTGACTCTTGAACCTTTATCTGATCTTTCAATGAAGTGTGCACAATAGTATCAATTCTACATGAGCCATTTGGTGCAGTGGTGAAGATATGGACCTTCCTAACAGAAGGTTCTGTGTTCAAGTCCAGCAAGGGTATTTTTTCAAACTTGTATCTTTATCCAATATTTAACTGTAGAGCATGCAATAGCATGAGTTCTCTATGAGAAGTGGTGGTGCAGTGGTGAAGATACGGGGCTTGCAACCAGAAGGTTCCTGGTTCAAATACAGCAAGGATGTCTTTCTACTTTTACCTGACTCTTGAACCTTTATCTGATCTTTCAATGAAGTGTGCACAATAGTCTCAATTCTACATGAGCCATTTGGTGCAGTGGTGAAGATATGGGCCTTCCTAACAGAAGGTTCTGTGTTCAAGTCCAGCAAGGGTAATTTTTCAACTTGTATCTTTATCCAATATTTCACTGTAGAGCATGCAATAGCATGAATTCTGTATGAGAAGTGGTGGTGCAGTGGTGAAGATACAGGGCTTGCAACCAGAAGGTTCCTGGTTCAAATACAGCAAGGATGTCTTTCTACTTTTACCTGACTCTTGCACCTTTATCTGATCTTTCACTGAATTGTACACAAAATTACAGTTCAGATATGAACTATGGTGGTGCACTGGTTAAGATACTGGCCCTGCTATTTCTGCTGCTAATGGGACTTGTTTGATTAGGCTACTTACACCTGACAGGGAGACTAGGCCACACCCCAATTACTCAGGTGTCAGTAGGTACTGATTAGCCCCTCCCCTATAAAGCCTGGTGCCCATGCCACATTTCCTGTTTGGTCTTTCTTTGTGTGCACTGACTGAGCAAAGTAGGAAACTGCTTGTAATTGCCTTAGCACTTTTTGAGTTTAGGCCATCGATTAATTTTTTGGACTTTGTGGTCCTAATGTATGTTTCTCAGGTGTCCCCTCTCTACGCGTCAGTGTCGATGACCAATGTGCAGAAATGTTGCCTTTGACCTTCATAATGTGGTTCTTCTAACAAACCTCTGCTTATAGGCGTGTCTACTCTCACCATTGTGGAATGTATAAGCAGTGTGGTTACCTTAGCACTTTTAATGGTTTCCCAAGATGGCATACCATCAAGTTGAATTTAAGATATGGTCACACATACAATTCCACAGTACTTAGTTCTTAGCCCAAATTGTTTGTTTTTGTATTTAATTGATTGGTGTTTGTTGTAATAAATACATACAATGGAATTTGTTTGATTCAATTAAATAATGTATATCCTTGAGTCACTAGAATAGCTCAAAACAGAATGCATATCACAAGTATGGAGCTCAGCCTATACTTGATTTGATTGACATGAGCTGCATGCCATGAGTGTATAAAGTGTTGTTTTTTCTAAATGAATTGAGCTACTCTAAGATGAGCTGTGGTCATAACAGCACTGTTTGAGAAACTAGTTGAAAACACTTTAATGACCATTTTATTGTAACAGTCTAAAGTGAGAACAGCAACTGTACTTAACAAAATGTAAGTGTAAAAAAAATTACACTAATCACAAAACACTTTTGTAATAGAGTGTCTTCTAGGTGAAAGAGCATGCCACTGATTGAGAACATTATTTCCACCTGTGCTGATTAGCAAGACCCCCTGCAGCCTGTTTGTAGAGTTTTTGATAAACAGACTACAGTACATTTGTTGTTCTCACTTTAAAGTAAAAGTCTTAAGTGAGAACAAAATGTACTTAACTTTTGATCATCGGAAACTAATATGATACAATGGGTATGAATTTTAATAACAGTACTTAGGCTGTTCTCTATTTTGTTTCAATGAAAGTGTAAATCCATGTGCAGTCTCTAACAATGTTCTAACATGTGGTTTTAAGCAATAATCTAAATCTCAGTTGAACCCTGATCATCAGAGGGTGTATCTAGCAGATTCTTAGATTCTGTCAGGGGTAGAGGTGTTTTCTATGGATTTTCATCTTTTGACATGTCACCTCTCCCTTCAACCTTAAATACAACGTCCAAAATCTTATTAGTGTGAAAAGCCCATTGGCGCAAGAGAAAAGCATAGGTCTCACAAGCTGAAGCTGGTGGGTTTGAATCTTGCTCAGGGTAAACCTTCATTTTCGGGCTTTTTAAGGTGTAGAGAGCCGAGGCAGCCCACCTCCCTCCTCCCGCTCTCTTTTAGCTCCGGTTGAAGAGGGAGGCGCATGGAGGGTACACCTCCAGGAGGAGGATTTTTTTAGAAGCCCGCCTCCATGGGGAGGAGCTCCCCCTGGAGGCGGGCTGGAATTTGCATATTAAATTAAATTGTTTTTTTTATTAGAAATTGTTTTTTTTCACTTTATTTAACTTGATTGGCAGTTGTCTTTTGATGCATTGGTGCTACTTTTGAGGCATGTTAGTTGTTTGGAGGATTTTTTGTTTTTATATTGAGTTTGGTGAGTTTTGAACCTACAACCTTTAGTTTGCGAACCATTGACTATTAGACTGCACCACGCTGGCACATGAAAGATATTGCGGGAATGTTATACTTGACCTTTTGGAATTTAGGTGAGCAGCGAAAGACAGTTGACAGAAAATATGTTTCACTGGGCTTGAACCACCAACCTTCAGTTTGCAAGGCATGGTCATATCCTCTGTGCTACAGAGACATGGAAGAAGTTGCGAGAATGTTATACTTGACCTTTTGGAATTTAGGTGAGCAGCGAAAGACAGTTGACAGAAAATATGTTTTACTGGGCTTGAACCACCAACCTTCAGTTTGCAAGGCATGGTCATATCCTCTGTGCTACAGAGACTTGAAAGATGTTGCGGGAATGTAATACTTGACCTTTTGGAATTTAGGTGGGCAACAAAGGACACTTGACAGAAATGCTTTATTTCATTATTACTAATTGTTGTTTGACACTGAGGCATTTGATGTTTAAGGTTGTTTATTTTTCATTTGTTTGATTGGCAGTCAGTGGAGTCACTTTTGAGGCATTTTGTTTGTTTTAGTGTTTATATTGAGTTTTGTGAGTTTTGAACCTACAACCTTTAGTTTGTGAACCATTGACTATTAGACTGCACCACGCTGGCACATGAAAGATATTGCGGGAATGTTATACTTGACCTTTTGGAATTTAGGTGAGCAGCGAAAGACGGTCATATCCTCTGTGCTACAGAGACATGAAAGAAGTTGCGGGAAGGTAATACTTGAAGTTTTGGAAATTAGGTGAGCAGCGAAAGACAGTTGACAGAAAAAATGTTTTACTGGGCTTGAACTGCCGACCTTCAGTTTGCATGGCATGGTCATATCGTCTGTGCTACAGAGACTTGAAAGATGTTGCGGGAATGTAATACTTGACCTTTTGGAATTTAGGTGGGCAACAAAAGACACTTGACAGAAATGCTTTATTTTATTATTACTAATTGTTGTTTGACACTGAGGCATTTGATGTTTAAGGTTGTTTATTTTTCATTTGTTTGATTGGCAGTGAGTGGAGTCACTTTTGAGGCATATTGTTTGTTTTAGTGTTTATATTGAGTTTTGTGAGTTTTGAACCTACAACCTTTAGTTTGTGACCCATTGACTATTAGACTGCACCACGCTGGCACATGAAAGATATTGCGGGAATGTTATACTTGACCTTTTGGAATTTAGATGAGCAGCGAAAGAGTTGAGAGAAAATAAGTTTTACTGGGCTTGAACCACCGACCTTCAGTTTGCAAGGCATGGTCATATCCTCTGTGCTACAGAGACATGTAAAAAGTTGCGGGAATGTAATACTTGAACTTTTGGAAATAAGGTGAGCAGCGAAAGACGACATAAAATATGTTTTACTGGGCTTGAACTGCTGACCTTCAGTTTGCAAGGCATGGTCATATCCTCTGTGCTACAGAGACATGGAAGAAGTTGCGGGAATGTTATACTTGACCTTTTGGAATTTAGGTGAGCAGCGAAAGACAGTTGACAGAAAATATATTTTACTGGGCTTGAACCACCAACTTCAGTTTGCAAGGCATGGTCATATCCTCTGTGCTACAGAGACTTGAAAGATGTTGCGGGAATGTAATACTTGACCTTTTGGAATTTAGGTGGGCAACAAAAGACACTTGACAGAAATGCTTTATTTCATTATTACTAATTGTTGTTTGACACTGAGGCATTTGATGTTTAAGGTTGTTTATTTTTCATTTGTTTGATTGGCAGTCAGTGGAGTCACTTTTGAGGCATTTTGTTTGTTTTAGTGTTTATATTGAGTTTTGTGAGTTTTGAACCTACAACCTTTAGTTTGTGAACCATTGACTATTAGACTGCACCACGCTGGCACATGAAAGATATTGCGGGAATGTTATACTTGACCTTTTGGAATTTAGGTGAGCAGCGAAAGACGGTCATATCCTCTGTGCTACAGAGACATGAAAGAAGTTGCGGGAAGGTAATACTTGAAGTTTTGGAAATTAGGTGAGCAGCGAAAGACAGTTGACAGAAAAAATGTTTTACTGGGCTTGAACTGCCGACCTTCAGTTTGCATGGCATGGTCATATCGTCTGTGCTACAGAGACTTGAAAGATGTTGCGGGAATGTAATACTTGACCTTTTGGAATTTAGGTGGGCAACAAAAGACACTTGACAGAAATGCTTTATTTTATTATTACTAATTGTTGTTTGACACTGAGGCATTTGATGTTTAAGGTTGTTTATTTTTCATTTGTTTGATTGGCAGTGAGTGGAGTCACTTTTGAGGCATATTGTTTGTTTTAGTGTTTATATTGAGTTTTGTGAGTTTTGAACCTACAACCTTTAGTTTGTGACCCATTGACTATTAGACTGCACCACGCTGGCACATGAAAGATATTGCGGGAATGTTATACTTGACCTTTTGGAATTTAGATGAGCAGCGAAAGACAGTTGAGAGAAAATAAGTTTTACTGGGCTTGAACCACCGACCTTCAGTTTGCAAGGCATGGTCATATCCTCTGTGCTACAGAGACATGTAAAAAGTTGCGGGAATGTAATACTTGAACTTTTGGAAATAAGGTGAGCAGCGAAAGACGACATAAAATATGTTTTACTGGGCTTGAACTGCTGACCTTCAGTTTGCAAGGCATGGTCATATCCTCTGTGCTACAGAGACATGAAAGAAGTTGCGGGAATGTAATACTTGACCTTTTGGAATTTAGGTGGGCAACAAAAGACACTTGACAGGAGTGCTTTATTTTATTATTATTAATTGTTGTTTGACACTGAGGCATTTGATGTTTAAGGTTGTTTATTTTTCATTTGTTTGATTGGCAGTGAGTGGAGTCACTTTTGAGGCATTCTGTTTGTTTTAGTGTTTATATTGAGTTTTGTGAGTTTTGAACGTGCAACCTTGGCTTTAGTTTGCAACCCCTGGCTTTTTGGCTGCGCCACGCTGGCACAGCAAATGATACCGGGAATGTTATAATTGACCTTTTGGGATTTAAGTGGAGCGTAAAAGACCGTTGACAGAGAATATGTTTCACTGGGCTTGAACCACTGACCTTCAGTTTGCAAGGCATGGTCATATTCTCTGTGCTACCTAGACATGAAAGATGTTGCGGGAATGTAATACTTGACCTTTTGGAATTTAGGTGGGCAACAAAAGACACTTGACAGAAGTGCTTTATTTTATTATTACTAATTGTTGTTTGACACTGAGGCATTTGATGTTTACTGTTGTTTATTTTCCAATTGTTTGATTGGCAGTGAGTGGTGTCACTTTTGAGGCATTTTGTTTGTTTTAGTGTTTATATTGAGTTTTGTGAGTTTTGAACCTACAACCTTTAGTTTGTGAACCATTGACTATTAGACTGCACCACTCTGGCACATGAAAGATATTGCGGGAATGTTATACTTGACCTTTTGGAATTTAAGTGGAGCGTAAAAGACCGTTGACAGAGAATATGTTTCACTGGGCTTGAACCACTGACCTTCAGTTTGCAAGGCATGGTCATATTCTCTGTGCTACCTAGACATGAAAGATGTTGCGGGAATGTAATACTTGACCTTTTGGAATTTAGGTGGGCAACAAAAGACACTTGACAGAAGTTTTATCTGGCTCTGTTACCTTTATTTAATCTTTCACTAAACAGCATTCAAGAGAAGAAGTGATGTATGGACTGTGGTGGTGCAGTCGTGAAGATACAGGCCCAAGGTTCTTGGTTCAAATCAAATCCACTAAGGGCTATTTTCCAAGTTTGTACCTGCATTTCCACAAGCAGAACCGTTTGTTGTTTCTTCTTTTATGTTTTTTGCATCTTTCCAAATGTGTACCCTTGTACCTGTCTCTAACGTTTCAATGAAGAGGTCACAAGAGAACAAACAATGCTTGAATCAAGATGGTGTAGTGGTTAAGATACAGGCCTTCCAAATGGAAGTTTCTGGGTTCATAGTGGTGTAGTGGTTAAGATACAGGCCTTGGAAACAGAATGGTCTGGGTTCAAGTCCAGCAAGGGCATTGTTTTAAATGTTACCTTACTCTTGCATCTTTATCTAATCTGTCCTGTGTATGCTCATTGCCCAATGACATCATTGCTTTGTTTGGGAGCCATCTGCACCAGGCGTAATGCATGTTGTGTCCAGTAATGAAATGAAATGAAATGATTACTATATTTACCCAGGGTATCTGGGCTAAGCTCAAGAACTTGTTTCCAGGCAGGCCCTGCTCATAGAACATTTCATCATAGTGGTTCAATGCCTTGTTCAAGGGCAGTTCAGCGGTGGTAATTTTAACGTGTTGGACCGCTGATTCGAACTGGCGACCTTCCGGTATCAAGACCGCTCCGCAATCCTTTCGGCCACCGCTGCCTACCTGTTTGTGACTAAGGAAAGGAGGACGCACAGCTCGTAGTCACGAATCTCACGATGCTATAGAAACGTTAATAAACCAACGTTTCGGCAAGCAGGTTGCCTTCTTCAGGGTATACCACCTGTTTTCCGAAACGTTGGTTTATTAAAGTTTCTAGCATCGTGACTACGAGCTGTGCGTCCTCTTTTCTTTAGTCAAAGTTGTATCTCCTGTGGTCAGCACCTCGCCACTTTGTGCGCTCCTACCTTTCTGTTTGTTTCAGTACCTTTGTAGCTGACCTAAGTTTGTGAACTTGGGTCAGCTCTGCTCCAGGTTGTTTTCCATTCTTTTTAATACTTACAAACAAAAGCAGAGCTTGTAATTTACAAGTTGTAAACACAACAATGTATCTGTGTCTACAATTAAGGGCTGTCACAATTACACATTTAAGTTGACGATTTAATTGTCACACAAATAATGGTGATTAACGATTTAATAGTTTTTTTGCATTGAACAATGGGGTGTTAAAATGTGTAATTGTATTGTTCCCTTTAAATTGCACAGGGCAGATATGACAAATAACTTAATTTAAACATACAAAGAAATCACCAACACATAAAAAAAAATATATATAGGCCTATAGTCCTATATCATGTTGTAAGCTTGTATATCTATTTTTGAAACATGTTTGAAAATGTATGGACATTTTTCAACATGCAAACAATTGATGCAAAAATAATTGTGATTATTATTAGTTGTTTTCGTGATCCTATAGTTTACTTGGATGCTACGCTGCCTCTCTGCATTCTGTGTTTATCCTGCTTACTGTAAGTCACTGGATAAAGAGCATCTGATAAATGACTACATGGTAAATTGTACAATCATGTGCACACTGACACTGCTGCCGTTTGTCCACCAGGTGGTGCCCAAGGAGAGCGTCTGGCTAAGTCTAATGAAATACAATCAGCTGCTGATGAAGGCTTATTATTGTGTACAGTCGTCTGGGGACCACCAGTGGTCCTCGAGAGGGTTCCAGGTGGTCCCCAGCTATAGAATTATGGAAAGTTGGTAACCAAAGGGACCCCTTTTGAGTGTAAAATGATTTGGTTTTATTGTACTCTCAAGAGTAACATTTTTGTTAAACATCTGCATTAATTAAGGTAGTGTTAAGTGATTTTCTTTGGTTAAAAACCTCTATATTGTGATAGTACTCATTGCTATAGAGTTCAGTAACAGGAGTCTCCATATCTGTCCAGCTTTTTATTAAACAGAATATGCATTTTAAGAACCTGAAACTTGGATACCAATTGTATCCAATCAGGATAGAGAACGCAGTCAGGATACAGATTAAACAAGTGGAATTGTAAGTGATGACACAAAGAAATGAGCAGACACAATTGGAACTGGAACACTATAAAAATTTAAGCTCATAAATAGACTCTCTCGTCTCTCCTGATTGGCAGAAATGTTGTCACCTACCTGAAAAAAATATTTTCTTTTTATTAAAGAGCTGGAGAGACAGAGAGACCCCTGTTACTGAACAAACACATAGCAATGATTACCAGAATATAGTGATTTAACCTTTTAACCAAAAATATCACTTACACTACCTTTAATTTACAAGAAATCATACACAAAAAATAGAGAATGTAAAATAATTGTTATTTTATTGGTACCACATCAATACAGCATGGAATTGCAGACACAATCTTATCCAACAGTAACAGAATATTGGGAGAGACAACCAGAGACGTATAAATCAATAAAGTTAAAAATAGTAAAAGGTGCTTGTGGATCAAACAGGATAAAACTTCAGATAAAAAAGCAGAGGAGATCAAGCACATGTGTCATTTTACATTTTAGCGCTGGCTATTCAAAAAAAAGCTTGCAGTGAACTTGTATATCCGAGCTTGTACAGTATATATGAGCGTTGTCACAGACATGTGCTGGCTGTTCATTGGATCACATTCTCTGCTGCTGTCTGCTTATACTTCTGCTGCTCACCCTCCTCCACCCCTGCTACCACCTGTCGATTGGATCTGCTGTTTAGGTACGGGGGATTCAGAGTCCCTAAGGTTGGGACTGACGCGCTTGATCAGAGTACCAAAAAAGCAGATCCAATTCATCGCCAAACCATAATAGATATATTATTATTATTAGATATATTAGATCAATAAATACATATTTCATCCATTCATGAGTTGTCCTGACTGAACTGCTATTTTTTTAAAGAATGTTGAACAAATGTAACACTTTTAAGAATTGTTTTGTGACCTTTTGCATGGTGGATGCTGTAATTAGTGAGCATAACCTGACGGCTGTAACAACTGAGGGAAAGTGCAAAGTAATGTCATCTAATGTCATTTAATCTAACCAACTAAAACTAAAAGTAATCTGAATCAGAGTAAGAAACACCTCATGCACCATTTGAATAAAAATATTCTGCTATTTGTGTTTGTGTGCATGTGTCTGCCGTGTGTGTGTGTGTGTGTGCGCATCTTTAAACATCAGAATACCCTATAGAAAAAACCCCGAGTGCACACAAGGTGTGTGTGTGTCTATAAGTAAAAAAAGAAGATGTTCATCATGTGCCTTCTATGTGCGTGCACGTCTGTATTAGTGCATATCTGTGTGCATTAGTGAGTGTGCATATGCATAGTTGCATGAGTGTGTGCGTGAGTATGTCGTACGGTAGGTGCATATGCACGCGTGTGTGTGCGTGTGTGTGTGTGTGTGTGTTTGTATCACTACACTTATCCCCAAAAGTATATTAGAACAGTGGTTCCCAAAGTGGGGTCCGGGGACCCCCAGGGGTCCTTGAGGGAGTTCCAGGGGGTCCCCAGCTAAATGATAGTTACGAACCAAATGGACCCTTACGGGTCTGTAACTCTGAGAGTGTACAAATGGATGGGTCCTTGGCATGAAAAAGTTTGGGAACCACTGTATTAGAATATGAGTGTGTTCATGTGTGTGTGGGTTCATGCGTGTTCATGTGCGTGCATGCACGGCGCCGTGTGCGCTCAGCTGTACGAGACGAAGTTGGCGGGGAAGATCCCGACGCGGCCGTCCTCGGTCCTCCCCTCCCACCAGTCGTACTGCGACGGCGTCTTGGTGAGCACCGTGATGACCTCGCCCGCGGCGAAGCTCAGGTCGCCGGCCTGCTGGCCCTGGAAGGCGTGGGCCGCCCGGACCACCAGCCTCTCGCCGCCAGCTCCGCCCAGTGCCGCAGTGGCCGCCGCAGTGGCCGCGGCTGATGACACCATACCGCCACCTGGGGGGGGGGGGGGGAAAGGAAAGAAACAACAAATGAAATACAGTTGATTGATTGATTGATTGAAGTATTTATTAACGGTATGCAGAATGGGTACATTTCAAAAGAAAGTAGTTGTTCCGATACCATCTTTTTCAGACAGAGTACGAATACAAGTACTTCATTTTTAGTACTCGCCAATACCGAGTAGTACCGATAAGAGTACTTTTTATTTTTGTTGAGTAACCACTTATTTTACCCCCTTTTTCCCCAATTTAATTTAATTGTCATGCCTTGTACTTGTAATGATACTGTAATGTTCACCAATTACCACAATAATAATAATAGCCTGAAAGAATTTTGAAAAAATATCAAATTCCAAAATGTTCTTTATTTTGCTTATTAGCAATAAAACATTTTGTTCCAACTAGTGTCAGAGTCAGAGTATCGGGGGCCGGTTCCGAGTACCGAGTTACAAGAGTACTTGAGGGTGGTATCGGCCCGAGTAACCAATACCAGTATCGGGACAACTCTAAAAGAAAGCACAAGTCAATACAAACACTGTGGACGGCACCATGATAAAGCATTACACAACAGGGTCCACCTTTTTCAATTCATCAGAACATTTAGAGACGTACAAATATAAACTTCTATATAAAAAACTAAACAAAACAGGAAATCATCAAAAAAAAGAAGAAACTAGAAAAAGTGCCCTTCTGGGCACAGGTCTCCACCAGGAGGATAGGACTGTGAGATGTTTGGCAAAATGTTTAGGATTAATATAAACATGTTTTTGAGGCATTTTGTTCCAAAAATGTGTTTTGCAAAAATCAACCTGTTGGTGGCGCTATAACAGGCCAATTTGAAAAGGGTGGGATATATTCCTCAGCCTAGTAAGAAAATGTGTGAAAGATTTCACATAAATTGCATGCTGCGTTCATGATTTGAGGCTTTTGTTCAAAACGGGGCAATCTTGCAAACTGTGATAGCCAATTAGGATGGAATATGAAATATCGGACAGATCCGACTTGAGCACATGACCATAGAGATACTGTGTAACGATTTGTGAGATTTTTGGACAGAATCTGGAGGAGTAATATCAAAAAATGTGTTTTACAAAAGTTGGCCTCCTGGTGGCGCTATAAAAGGCAGATGCGGAAAATGCAGGTCAACGGTTTGTCCTTGGCCTCTAGGGAGTGTGCATGCAACGTTTCACGCAGATCGGTGCAGTTTTAGGTACAAAATGTGAAAAGCTGCCTCATGGTGGCGCTATAACAGGCCGTTCTGGAAAATGTGGGGCAGAGGTTCATCGTTGGCATCCAGGGAGTGTGTGTGCAAAGTTTGGCATCGACCGGGTTAACGGTGCCGGAGATTAGCTGGTAACGGACGGACGGAAGGACGGACGGACGGACGGACACACGGACGGAGTGCAACACATACTCTCTCCCCATGCCTTCGGCCTGGTGGAGACAACAAAAATGGAAAAACATATACAGTAGGGGGAAAGGGGGTGGAGGGGGGACTCAGACTTCACAGGGGCCAGTTTCGAAATGCAGCCGTCCGTAGGTGCCCTTTGAGAGCGGTTTTGAAGGAGTCAAGGGATTCACACATCTTAATGGCTGTTGGTAGGTCTTTCCACATTTTGGTGGCATAGGTGCGAAATTAATTTAGTCCCTTGTTTGTGCCGAATCTGGGTTGCACATGCTTTGTTGAACTCCCTCTGGTGTTGTGGGTGTGGACTTCGTTGACATTAAGGAAGTATTTTAGACAGGTACATGGGTGTCTTGGTGGTGTAGCGAATCTTGTTGACCAGACCCATTGCAAGATGCTGAACTCTGTCGTCAAATCTAAGCCTGTCAAAATGGGCAGGGGTGAGGTGGGTGCGGGCAGTGAGGCCAAGTAGTAGCCTGACCAGTTTGTCTTGGGAAGTCTGGAGCCTTGTTTTAACACATTGAGAGCCCACGCAAAACTGCCCAAAATCACTTTCACCTAGAAAATCCATTCACATTTTTTATAATTCAGCTGACTGTGGAGACACATGCTGGAACTTTTTACTTTGAAATGTTTTATAGTTTCTGAGTTATTTAATTTAAACGCCAAATGCATTCTCAATGGCGAAAACACAAACTTTGGCACCACGTATTAAAAAAAATAATAATAATTAGTTTTGATTTTTTTTAATAAAGAAAATAAAAAAATAAAAGAAATATATATATATTCACAGACGTCTTGGGCTATGCACGTGCGGTAATACCCAAGACGTCCACAGACGTCTTGGGCACAAAATGTGGGCCATAAAAGTGTTAAACTTGGTGTAAATAACAGATAGTACAGATGTATAAACTGTGTTGTGTGGCGATGACTTACCGTAATAATTTTGAGCTGCTCTGGAATTACATGCTGCTGAAATGGCTCCAGAATTGTATGCAGCTGAAACGGCTCCAGAATCATATGCAGCTGAAAACAAGATAACAAGATATTTTAGTATATATAAAACTGAATTTCAGGTGTTAAGAAGTGTGTGACATTCATTTTTGTACACAAAAGTATGTGTACAAGAAGGCCTTGCACACAAACACTGCCAGTGCAGTCAGACAATAGGCCAACAGCCAGTAACAAAGTGCCTAGACGACCGAACATTGTCACAGTGCTGCACAATTAATCGAAAAAAGATTGAGATCTAGATTCAACACCTATGATGAGATGAGATGTATGTACTTTATTATCCCCGCAGGGAAATTGATACGTTACAGCAGCATAATGTAAAAATAAACAAACAGGTGTGATCTAAATTCTAAATTTGACAAAAAAAAGAATCGCGTAGCACTAGTTGTGTGTTTTTGATACAAGAGACAGACTTTAAGAGAGTTTTAAGTCGAGCACTTTGATGTTTTCGGTTTAAGCCACAGTAGTTGACTCCAGGTGCTACATTTTGAATGTAGAATTGTGTGAGAATCGTGATGTCAATACTTGTGGAGGGAAATCGAGATTCACATTTGAGCAAGAATCGTGCAGCACTGTATATAGTTCACATAAATCATGGATAAGGGAAACAACGTTTGAGTGTGCAAAACCTTACATACTGTATACTACTCAATATAAGTAAAATAATATAGCTTTTCCATGAGTATCTTTTTATATTTTTCCAAAAAGAATACAAACAGCCAATAGCATAGTACAAGTTATGAATCTTGAACCTAAGGCAACTAAAACAATTGTAAAGGTTGTTTGCTGTAGTAAATAAGGCAGTGTGTTTGAATCTGAAGCCCCCGCCCCCCTCACTGGGGAGAACTCGGTTAGGAAAAACGGGGATGCCCAGAAATCATGATCATAACATTTTCCAGCTGGTTGCAAATGCTTTACTTCAACACTAGAGGGAGCCACAATCTCAACTCTCACTTGTTCTTACTCAGTCACCACCGCACTGTCTGTCTGTGTGTGTGTGTGTGTGTGTGTGTGTGTGTGTGTGTGTGTGTGTGTGTGTGTGTGTGTGTGTGTGTGTGTGTGTGTGTGTGTGTGTGTGTGTGTGTGTGTGTGTGTGTGTGTGTGTGTGTGTGTGTGTGTGTGTGTGTGTGTGTGTGTGTGTGTGTGTGTTGATTGAAAATTGTATTAACAGTTTGCAGAATTACAGTACATTTCAAGCACAAACTCAATACAAAGGCTGTTAACTGTGAGTGGACGACCCAATTAAGCATTACACTTGTTTACAACAGGGTCCACCATGTTCAATCAAAACATCAAAACATTAAGAGACGTACAAATAGACACTTCTATATAGACAAAGAACAGGAACAGATTCCTGTGTACAGGAATTCATCATAATGGAGGTAAAAAGGGAAAAGAAACATATACAGTGAGGGGAAAAGGGGGGGGGGGGGGGGGGGTGGGGGTGGATTCAGATTTTACGGGGGCCAGTTTCGAATTGCAGCCATCCGTAGGTGCCCTTTGAGAGCTGTTTTGAAGGAGTCAAGGGATTTGCATGTCTTAATGACTGTTGGTAGGGCGTTCCACATTTTGGTGGCATAGGAGCGAAAAGAATTTAGTCCCTTGTTTGTGCCGAATCTGGGTTGAACATGGTTCGTTGCACTCCCTCTGGTGTTGTGGGTGTGGACTTTGTTAACATTAAGGAAGTATCTACACAGGTACATGGGTATCTTGGTGGAGTATCGAATCTTGTGGACCAGACCCATTGCAAGATGCTGTACTCTGTCGCCGACCCTAAGCCATGCCAGTCTGAGGCCAAGTAGGAGCCTGACCAGTTTGTTTTGGGAGGTCTGGAGCCTAGTTTTAAGGGCCTTTGAGGTGCTGTGGTACCAGGAGGTGCATGCATAGTCAAAGAAGCCTTGTACAAGGGCTCCTGTTAAGGTCTTCAAGGTGTTTTTGTCGACCAGTGAGGAGATCCTGTAAAGTAAGTGTGTGTGTGTGTGTGTGTGTGTGTGTGTGTGTGTGTGTGTGTGTGTGTGTGTGTGTGTGTGTGTGTGTGTGTGTGTGTGTGTGTGTGTGTGTGTGTGTGTGTGTGTGTGGATTAGTTTAGTGTGTTCTGTCTGGAAGGTAAGGTTGCAGATGAAACGATGTGTGCGAGCTAGGAGGAGCAGGGATGCAGAGAGAAGACTCACCTTGACCGACTGTCTTAACGGTGGAGAGACTGGGATACACAGATTGTTTACCTGAGAGAGAGAGAGAGAGAGAGAGAGAGAGAGAGAGAGAGAGAGAGAGGAGTAAACAAGTGAAACTATCGTTGGCCAAGTCCAAGGTGATAATGACATGTGTTTGTACCTTTGTTGTCAGCGTTGTAGCTGCTGGCTGCAGTCTGCATCACCATCATCCTGGATGAAGACTGAGATACTGGAGCTTTAGGTCTGACTGGAGGACCTGACGACTGGAGAGAGGAGAGGAGAGGAGAGGAGAGGAGAGGAGAGGAGAGGAGGGGAGGGGAGGGGAGGAGAGGAGAGGAGAGGAGAGAAATTAATTGCAATTTGTATGTGTACCTTGGCTCACATTTGTTTGTTAGGTGTGTGTTTCTAGGCCCTCATGTGTCTGTTAGGTGTGTGTTTCTATGTGTGTACCTTGGCTCTCATGAGTCTGTTAGGTACTTGAGGGAGTTCCAGGGGGGACCCAGCTAAATGATTATTTGGAACCAAATGGACCCTTATAGAGCACCGAAGTCTGACGTCACTTTCAGTAGAGGGCACCAACACACAGGTTTATAGGTTTTTTTATGTGTATTGAAATCTCCATAGGGCGATTTTATGTCGCTTCATATAAGAACTGTTTGAAAAATAAACCGACCACCCCGGCGTTTCTGTCAGGGGAGTGGCTGTGCGTCGTTAATGATGTCCATTCATATTTGATACAGTCAGTTTCTAGAGAAAATGGAATTAATGTGACCGCAAAAGCCTTGAAACTACATATGAATGCAATGTCGCTGAGCATATACGTCACGCCCAGCTGTCAACATATTGCGTTCCTGAGATTCCTCGTTGACGTAAGCTCAGCTGGTGGTGACTCGACTCGTACTAACCACGATACATTATATATCAATAAAATAAAAATAAAAATAAACGTAATTAACGTTCAGTTTCTGTTGTGCGACGGGCTGCGGGCAGAAGCAGCCTACCCGGAAATGTAGTCTCTGGGTTGTTTGGCTCGTTTCTAACGCTTATTTTGTTACTCTTTGGGTATATTTGTACATTTCCACCTTCAGTCGATGCTTCATATCCATATGAGTGAAAAGGCCGGGGTGATCGGTTTATTTTTCAAACACAGTTCTTATATGAAGCGACATAAAATCGCCCTATGGAGATTTCAATACAAATAAAAAACCTATAAACCTGTGTGTTGGTGCCCTCTACTGAAAGTGACGTCAGGACTTCGGTGCTCTATGGGTCTGTAACTCAGGGAGTGTACAAATGGAACCAAATTTGGTTCCATTTGTACACTCCGAGTTAAATTAGCATTGATTTTACAATATAAATTGGGGGTCCCAGAGATAGAAATGCCATTAAATGGGGGTCCGTAGACTAATGCATGTCAAACTGGGGGTCATTGAAATTAAACGGGTTGAGAATCTCTGCTAGAGATGGGGGTCCGCGGGCAAATTTGTGTCCATTTGGGGGTCCTTGACATGAAAAAGTTTGGGAACCACTGTGTTAGGTGTGTGTTTCTGTGTGTGTACCTTGGCCCTCATGTGTCTGTTAGGTTAGGTGTGTTTCTATGTGTGTACCTTGGCCCTCATGTGTCTGTTAGGTGTGTGTGTTTCTGTGTGTGTACCTTGGCCCTCATGTGTCTGTTAGGTGTGTGTGTTTCTGTGTGTGTACCTTGGCCCTCATGTGTCTGTTAGGTGTGTGTGTTTCTGTGTGTGTACCTTGGCCCTCATGTGTCTGTTAGGTGTGTGTGTTTCTGTGTGTGTACCTTGGCCCTCATGTGTCTGTTAGGTGTGTGTGTTTCTGTGTGTGTACCTTGGCCCTCATGTGTCTGTTAGGTGTGTGTGTTTCTGTGTGTGTACCTTGGCCCTCATGTGTCTGTTAGGTGTGTGTTTCTGTGTGTGTACCTTGGCCCTCATGTGTCTGTTAGGTGTGTGTGTTTCTGTGTGTGTACCTTGGCCCTCATGTGTCTGTTAGGTGTGTGTGTTTCTGTGTGTGTACCTTGGCCCTCATGTGTCTGTTAGGTGTGTGTGTTTCTATGTGTGTACCTTGGCCCTCATGTGTCTGTTAGGTGTGTGTGTTTCTGTGTGTGTACCTTGGCCCTCATGTGTCTGTTAGGTGTGTGTGTGTTTCTGTGTGTGTACCTTGGCCCTCATGTGTCTGTTAGGTGTGTGTGTTTCTATGTGTGTAGCTTGGCCCTCATGTGTCTGTTAGGTGTGTGTGTTTCTGTGTGTGTACCTTGGCCCTCATGTGTCTGTTAGGTGTGTGTGTTTCTGTGTGTACCTTGGCCCTCATGTGTCTGTTAGGTGTGTGTTTCTGTGTGTACCTTGGCCCTCATGTGTCTGTTAGGTGTGTGTGTTTCTGTGTGTGTACCTTGGCCCTCATGTGTCTGTTAGGTGTGTGTGTTTCTGTGTGTGTACCTTGGCCCTCATGTGTCTGTTAGGTGTGTGTGTTTCTGTGTGTGTACCTTGGCCCTCATGTGTCTGTTAGGTGTGTGTGTTTCTGTGTGTACCTTGGCCCTCATGTGTCTGTTAGGTGTGTGTGTTTCTGTGTGTGTACCTTGGCCCTCATGTGTCTGTTAGGTGTGTGTGTTTCTGTGTGTGTACCTTGGCCCTCATGTGTCTGTTAGGTGTGTGTGTTTCTATGTGTGTACCTTGGCCCTCATGTGTCTGTTAGGTGTGTGTGTTTCTGTGTGTGTACCTTGGCCCTCATGTGTCTGTTAGGTGTGTGTTTCTGTGTGTGTACCTTGGCCCTCATGTGTCTGTTAGGTTAGGTGTGTGTTTCTGTGTGTGTACCTTGGCCCTCATGTGTCTGTTAGGTGTGTGTGTTTCTGTGTGTGTACCTTGGCCCTCATGTGTCTGTTAGGTGTGTGTGTTTCTGTGTGTGTACCTTGGCCCTCATGTGTCTGTTAGGTGTGTGTGTTTCTGTGTGTGTACCTTGGCCCTCATGTGTCTGTTAGGTGTGTGTTTCTGTGTGTGTACCTTGGCCCTCATGTGTCTGTTAGGTGTGTGTACCTTGGCCCTCATGTGTCTGTTAGGTGTGTGTGTTTCTATGTGTGTACCTTGGCCCTCATGTGTCTGTTAGGTGTGTGTGTTTCTATGTGTGTACCTTGGCCCTCATGTGTCTGTTAGGTGCGTGTGTTTCTGTGTGTGTAGTACTGTGTACCTTGGCCTTCATGTGTTTGTTAGTCCAGTCGTTGGTGTAGGCCTCGGTGTAAGCGTCCAGGATCTGGTAGAGGTCGTGGGCCTCTGGGGGGGGCTCTACGTCCCCGTTCAAAATGGCCGACGCACGGATCTCCCGAGAGTAGAACCTAGAACGCGCACATACACACACTAAGTCTAACTGACATTCACAATGAGTCTAACTAACATTCATTAGAAGGACATTATCAGAAACCAGGGACATGTGTTTTCGAGTCTAACATTCATCAGAATGCACGCACGAAACACATGCATTCACACACACACACACACACACACACACACACACACACACACACACACACACACACACACACACACACACACACACACACACACACACACACACACACACACACACACACACACACACACACACACACACACACACACACACACACACACACACAGGGTCTCTCTCCCATACTTGCGGTTGGTTTCCTTGCGCTCTATGAGGTAGGAGCCTTCGAAGGAGACTCCGGCGAACAGACCTCTGGACTTACAGTACGTAAACACTGCTGCTGTGCTGCGCAACGCCACATCCGCCTCTATGTTCCTGATGAGAGAGAGACAGAGAGAGAGAGAGAGAGAGAGAAGTTTTGATTGATTAGTTGTGAATCGTTTTATTTTACACTAGCTTTAGCAATGTAAACATATTTGTCATACCAATGAATTTAATTCAAAGCCCCTTTGAATTTAATTTAATTTAATTTAATTGAATTGCGGGACAGACGGACAGACAGACAGGTGCTAATTCCAAAACCTGTCCAACCACCTGATAATTACAATGACCTTGTTAAGTCATTACCATGTTTCTAAAAATATCACACACACGCCCTGCCACACACACACCCTGCTATAAACGCATCATAAATAGATACCTCAATACCAATAAAATAAATATGAATTTACTTCAAAGCCTGTAAAAAAGGTGTGTGCGTGTGTGTCCTCCAGGCATCATTCCACTTCCATGCCATAAACAACAATTAAGCTGAAAGTTCTCACTTACAGTCTCACTCTCACACACGCACGCATGCACGGCTTGCACGCACACACACGTTCTGTCAACAGCATTGACAGTTTTAACAGTTTGTCTGACTCAGTGTGTCTGTGACTCAATCAGAGGGTGGACGCGTGTGTGTGTGTGCGAGTGAGACTTTCATTCTCACATCTCTTCTTTGAAGTCGATCGATCAGACATATTTTGAGATGCACGCACACGCACACGCGCGCGCGCGCACACACGCACACACACACACACACACACACACACACACACACACACACACACACACACACACACACACACAGGATCCGCTATGTCTGTGTGGATGAATGAGTGCATGATTCCTCCTCACAATCAGACAAAGCCAACTCGAGTTGTGACAAATCATGACAATAAACACAATGTTTTGGGACGATCAAATAATTAGAAAGAAGTGTTGTAACCTGCCGTTTTCTTCTTCTTTCAAATTATTTGTTCGGCCCAAAACATGTGTTTGTTGTCACGATTTGTCACAACTCGAGTTGGCTTTGTCCGCAGCATAAACATCTTTAAATACATATTTAAAGAGGCGGGACTGCGACGCTCTATAGTAGACGTGACGATGACATGGTTTAAAGAAAAATAAGTCCAAATCTGTGATTTGTTAAACTGAGTGTTTCGTCAACAATAAGCACAATAATTATGTAGAATCCTTCTAAACTTATGCTCCACATTCCAGTTGAATAAATATCTGAGATCATTAGGGTTATTGGAAGATGCTTCTGAACATCTATAGCTAGTTTGACCTCTTCAAATACTCATGAATGGAATCTATTCTACTGCTAGTTTGAACACTTCAATTACTCTTTGGTCTTAAATCTAACTACAGTATAAATGCACCAAGTCTCTGTGTGAGAGTACATCTGTAATCCACGTAACTTGAGAACCGTTCACCCCACCGACTTCAAATTCAACACACGCGTTCCACCCCACCACAGGGAGTGCAGTGCCCGGTGTCGACAGAAAATAGCAAATCTATAAGCTCACAACATGTCTTTGACATGTTGTGAGCTTATAGATTGGATACTTTGGTGCACAACATGATTCCATTGAAGACTGCTGTGGAATCAGTCGTGGCGAAGGAGTACATTAATTCATGCAGATGCTAGGTTTACTTGTTTACCTGGCTGCCGCCCTAGCAACAGCGTCACGCTGTACCTAGCGACCACCCTGTTGCTAGACTGAACCGACGCTGTTTACTCCTTCTGCGTACGGGCATGTCTAATTGCAAATTCACTGTTCACATGCATGCATGCATGCATGCACACACACACACATTCAAGCCAGAGGGTGCACGTGTGTGCGTGAGCGAGTGTATTACTATACTACTTGTGAGGGCCAAATGTCTCCACAAGCACAATTTGAGAAAGAAATACGTTAGAAATAACGCGAGGACCATTTTCCAGATCCTCACAAGTGCGTGTGCGTATGAGTGTGTGTGTGTGTGTGTGTGTGTGTACCTTCCTATGGGACCCACAGCCACGGTACAGTTCCCTCCCAGGGTGAGGTTTCCTCCTTTGGTGAACGCCTCCACGGCTCTCCTCTGGTTCAGGATGATCACCAGATCAGACACCTGCACGCACACGCACGCACACGCACGCACACACACACACACACACACACACACGCACGCACACACACAATATTGCCATTAGCACCTTAACTGCCGAAGGCTTGATACCGCGTCTTTCTAATTAGTTGCAGGGACATTTTAGGATGAGGATTTGATAACAGCCATTTTCACCTTCAGGTTTTAAAACTTGAAGAATCATACCTTTCTAACTTTTCAATAAATGGAACTCTGGAATCAATGAACACACTTTATGAATTGTAAAGATAAAGAAAACTTTGTCCTTTAAATCTTGCATAAATGGAAATTTGTCTTTAGTCAGTTTAACAATAAAAACATAAAATGCAGCAACAGTGATCATGGGCTGAGGGGATTAGTTGTAGAGCCATTTAAACAATGATGTTTTATGAGGCATTCCACTGTCGACGGACTCGTAAAATTTAATAAGCCTTAGTTGAATGCATCCATGTTGGATAATGATACAGCGTAGGTGAAGGTAACTTTAGGTAAGGAGGGGTTTTCCCCCCCTCATCTGTTTATTTGTTGCTTACAATAATAATTGCTATGCTTGGAATTGCTGCATATTTCTCAAATTAATGCTTATGTTTATATGATGATAGGCTGTCAGCGCATTCTGAATGAGTATGTCTCTCCTACACTGTCTCTTTCAGCTATCCTACTGTCTTGCCTCTCCTAAACTGTCTCAGCTTTCCTATCGTCTCCCTCTCCCACACCGTCTCCCTCTCAGCTTCTTCTTTCGTGTTATCATCCTCAAATGCCCAACTCTGTATCGATGTAGCCAGGCCCTTGTCTCTGGTTACACTTGGAAGACACCGGCTTCTGAAGGTGGTCTGTACAATGGGTAGGTGTTAATTATGTGTTCGGCAGAACATGTCAAGCCCCACTTCTCCATAGCTGGTTTGAAGCAGCCGACTCCAGCGCGCAGGCGGTTCAGTAGGGCCCAGTTTGGAGGAACTGCAGCAATGGCAATCAAGCAGGTGAAATCAAGCTTCATTTTTAATTCATGCAATACTCGACAGTCGACACGTCATTACGCAATTAAAGGAAGTAATTCAAATTGGCTTTTTATGGACTTTTGATATAAAAATACACAGGTGGACATTTTCCAATTGTTTTGGCATCCATTGTTAAGTATGCCCAGATACTGTACGGTCTAAAAGTGTGAAAAACTTATTTTTAATTTCACTCGGTCTTTAAAGCAAAATAAAATCTTACAACTGAAAATGAAAATGATGATGTTTTAGTAATATTGTCCCTGCTGTCAACCACGTTAACTGGTTCAGACCGTACAACGTGTGGGCACGTCATAACTAATCCAACCGACGGGTTGCTAGGACGTAGCGCATTTTCATTGATATCAACCGAGAGAAAAATATTCTGAATTTCTTTGAGTTGGCCTCCAAGGCCACCATACTCTTCGCTCTCCGTGGTTTTGATCAGATGGATATACTAAGCTCTTCATTTCTGACTGCTGACCTGCCTCTCGTTCAAAATATGAACGCGAGGGATTATTTAGCGATTTTTATCGTAACGAGAGCAAGGTAAGCAAGCAAAAATATGTATTTTTTCCGGAACGGAAGGGGGGTCTTTCCAGAGTAAAAGCGGCCATATCGTCCCGGCACCCCGAGCTTCTATTTTGAAAGAAATCCCGGCGCTGATTGTGTTAAAGAAATCACAGATTGAGGCTTTAACCTTTGGTTTCATGTGAGATATCAAACCGAGACTATTACAGATTTTATGGGAGATGTTTCGGACCATATTGCTAGTTTGACCACATCAAATGCTCTAAAAATAATAACCGAAAATAGACGATCTACAGTACAGCACATGGCTTCTATGGAATCAAAAGGACTGAAATCAGTGGCGGCGACTGAGAACATTTATCCATGCACTGGGTGGGTTATTAATTCAACATTTACCAGCTGGAGGCCACAACTGAAACGCAAGAACAGCCACCGGTGTGTGTGTGCAAGTGTGTGTGTGTGTGTGTGCGTGTGTGTGCGCATGTGCGTGTGCTGACAGATTAAGTGTGTTACGTGCCTGTCTGCCTTACACAGGCCCCTGTCACGACAGATCCCATTAACACGTCTACATTGCGCACACGCACGTGCACGCACAAACACACACACACACACACACACACAGCCGTTATGATAACATGGGAGTCCACACACACACTGCAGATCCCATTATGGCTGATATTTAACACATTCCTCCGCAAGCATTAACAAACACTTTTTATGCCCGAGAAAATATCAAAATAAAAGGCGCTAGAGTGGCCAGCAGATGAGGCAGATTTTACTCTGAAAAGCCCTGCCTTCCATTTCCCCCCAAAACCAGGAGCTATATTGTTCAATTACTACCTCATGCTAAAGGCCTATTCATAGTCTGGATTGTCGGTGGTGAGGTGACCACCAGAGCTGTAATAACGTGGAGCAGTGGTGAGTAAAAACAGAGAGAAGGGCTGGGGCTAGTTCGGTGGTCACCTCACCACCGAATATCCATACTATGAATAACGCTTAATAAGTCTGATCTCTCTTTAGAGGCGTTAATATTCCAAACGAGATGCTTGGTTAACCCAATCTGAGCCAAAACGAGATAATCCCGTGAATAGATACTGTACCCTACTGTGGAAATCACACAAGATTTGATTCAAATTGGACACACGTGTGCGTGTGTGTGTGTGTGTTTGTCCGGGATTTGCTGATTGCACTCTGTACAGCACCTTGTAAATATTTGTGTCCTTGTATTGCATCTCTTATGTGGACATAAATAAATGATTAAAATGTGTGTGTGTGTGTGTGTGTGTGTGTGTGTGTGTGTGTGTGTGTGTGTGTGTGTGTGTGTGTGTGTGTGTGTGCGCAGTGCTTGCGCACGCACTGCACTGCGCAAGCACTGTTCTTTTCGGCATGGAGGCACAGCACACCGAGCGCAGACAGCAGCACAAAATGAATCCGACCTCCGACGTTTATAGAGATGAAGAAAGTCCCCACTCCCCAGTACTCCATGTTTACGCACAGACAGACAGACTGAACATTCTGTACACTGCAGTGTTTTTATGCGTTTCCTTAAGCAATTAATGTACTCGTCCTCATATTTCAATGAGGGTTTCAGGGCTCCATTTGTGTCACCGCTAAACCCCTTATCCCTAAACTTCTTTGCCTTTCTTTTACTATTTTGCAAAACATTTTTGAATAGTTAAAATGGCCAGTCTACAAGCTCACAACGTGTCAATTTAGATTGGCTAGTTGAACTATTCAAAAACGAAGTCAAAAATAGTAATACAAAAAAAAGGCAAAGAAGTTTAGGGATAAGGGGTTTAGCGGTGACGAAAATGGAGCCCTCAGTCTCCTCATCTCGACGGTAACGAGATATCTCTGCACTGCGTAAAATATGCCTTCTCTGTCTCCAACGGTGTTTACTCCTCATTCATCCGCCACATTGTTTGCTTAATTTCCTTTATTTGATGCAATCGCATTCACACCTGCAGTGAATCGAAGTCAGGTGCGATTGGAAGCAAAGTGAAAACCCAGTTTTTTGGCAAAGTAGAACGCGCTTCTTTGATGCGCATTAGGATTCGATTGAGCCTTCACACCTGCCAAGCGAAGCGCACTTTCCGACTATACGCAGCAGGATTCATTTTAATCACAGTATAGCATGCTGGTGTGCCCCCACGCTAGCCTGGCTAATAAGCCAGACCGAATCAGCCGTTGGCAAAAAAAAATTGCCTGCCGGCGGATTATGGTCTGGAGAGGCTCAATTGTACGCCCATTTCCTACACCAGAGAACTGGTGTGGCCAATCGGGACACGGTATGCAATATGGGCGGGCTTTGGTACAGTGACGTTCAATGCTTGAGACCTTTGACTGACAGTAGCTCTGACCAATTGCGTCAAATAGAAAATGTTTGAACACGCCCCCCGGGAAACAAGATCCATACACAGCATCTCCAGACTCAAATACCACACGACAGTGTGATTTGAGTCTGGCTTATTAGCCAGGCTACCCCCACGCCCCTCACTGGGGAAATTCCGGGAGGAAAAACGGGCAAGTGTCTGCTCCTGGTTTTCAACACTCTCACCCAGCACCTACAGGTCTGCTCCTGGTTTTCAACACTCTCACCCAGCACCTACAGGTCTGCTCCTGGTTTTCAACACTCTCACCCAGCACCTACAAGTCTGCTCCTGGTTTTCAACACTCTCACCCAGCACCTACAAGTCTGCTCCTGGTTTTCAACACTCTCACCCAGCACCTACAAGTCTGCTCCTGGTTTTCAACAGTCGTCAGTAGAAAGTGTTGCTTCTCTGTTGTGTAAATACAACAGGAGGTGAGAGAACAGTAAGCTGTGTGCCAACATACAGTACGTACGATGATTCCTCTGTTCTACACACCAACATGCCAACCAGAACGAGGAGTTTTAAACCTTTCGCTTTTTACAAAATATATGAGACAGTGGCCGGTGCCGATCCTGTGGGTTCCTTGATTAATTGAGTATGATGGACCCCAATGGAGGAAAAAAAAGCCATATAGCCGGGGAGCCACAGGCCCAAAAGCTCAAGGACTAGGGTTTAACCTGTCATGCCATGCCATACTTTTTTATTTGTGTTTTATCTATTCACTTGGTCATTAAGGTCCACAGAATGAGAGGCCTGCTCTGCCGGAAACATCATAGACAACCAATATGAGGCAACATTTTCCAGATGTCATCATGCTTTAAGTAGCATGTGACAATTGTGACAAACTAGGGGGTTTTCATGATTCTGAATCCATCGCAAGCATTCGTTTTGCACGAAAAACACTCCTTGGCCTAAATTCGGCCATAGCCACTTGCCAAAATGTGCCCAAATGTGCTGACCTCATCACATTTGTGATGACAGCTATGGCTGTTTCTAGGCTAAGGAGTGTTTTTCGTGCAAAACTAATGCTTGCGATGGATTCAGAATCATGAAAACCCACTAGTTTGACATGTCACAATTGTCACATGCTACTTAAAGCATGATGAAATTTGGGACATTTTGCCAATATATTGTTTGTCTATGGTGTGGTGTAGGCTACAAAAATGGCCATAACCTATTTTCGCGATGTTTCCGGCAGAGCAGGCCTTTCACTCTGTGGACCTTAATGACCAAGTGAATAGAAAAAACACAAATAATAAGTATGACATGACATCACAGGTCCTGTCCAATTTTAGGTGACTGGCTCCTCGGCTAATAGGCTTTCCTGGGGTTTAAATCCTCTTACCAGACCTTGTATTAAACTGTACATTACTGTGCTTTTTTCTGCAAACTGTTAACACACATTACCCGCCAGGATTAATTAATTCACACTTCAAGATGGCGCGCTCCAGTGCCATTTACATCTTCACCTAGCAACCCAATTCTAATATAAGTAGCATTACGACTTGATCGATTATAAGCACTATAAAAGAAAAATTAGGGCAGATCTACGCCAATGGCGCTGAGTTAATTCAATTGGCATAGATCTACGCCAAAGGCTGGGAGTGGTTAATAAAGTATTCAATCGATCAATCAATCAAAAAGGCCAGGCAGGCAGCTCTGAGAAAGTGTGTGTGTGTGTGTGTGTGTGTGTGTGTGTGTGTGTGTGTGTGTGTGTGTGTGTGTGTGTGTGTGTGTGTGTGTGTGTGTGTGTGTGTGTTTTAATACCTCTACACCAATCTCAAATCCTCCTCCTAGACCGGCTATACCAATGGCCGAGGGCGCTGACCAACCTGGACACAAACGGACACACACACACAATGGACTTTACAATTCAGAATATCTTATCCAGAGAAACATACAAAACACAAGGTCAGAGGTCAGGCTAACAGACCAAAACCAAGACAGACAGACAGACAGACAGACAGACAGACAGACAGACAGACAGACAGACAGACAGACAGACAGACAGACAGACAGACAGACAGACAGACAGACAGACAGACAGACAGACAGACAGACAGACAGTACTTATGTCAGACAGACAGGCAGAGGAACAGACAGATAAGCAGACAGGCAGGCAGGCAGGCAGGCAGGCAGAGAAACAGACATGCAGACAGACAGATAAGCAGACAGACAGACAGGCAGAGGAACATACATGCATACAGACAGAGAAGAAGACAGACAGTCAGAGGAAGAGACAGACAGACAGACAGGCAGAGGAACAGACATGCATACAGACAGAGAAGAGACAGACAGACAGTTCTTACGTCCGTCAGCAAGGCGTGCGAAGACGATGCCACTGCCGCCCCTCACTGTCATCATGAAGCCCGCCTTGATGACCGAGATGACAGCCAGACCCTGAGCCTTGGCTATGACATGAGCTGCACGCACACGCAATATTCATATGTTAATTATTAAATCGATGCATGTTACAATACACACAGTCTTGTGTGTCAGTCCACAAGAGCTAAGCTTGACCAATGCATGCTCACTCCTATAGTAGTCCAAGGAAGAACCTCTACCCTAAAGGTCCCTGCACACTGGACGCGTTTTTCCGACAAAACACGTCCAATGTGCAACCACCTTAAATGTTCCATATCGGCCTCATGGTGGCGCGCTTTAGCATGTTATGGTAGTTGAAAGAACTTTCTGGAAACATCTAAAACGATGGAGCTTGCACAAGAACTAATGTCACCCACTGTTTTACACCTGTGACGATATATTCTGACCGTATGTTGTGTAAATGCAGTCCAACACACATACATACGTGCGCACACACGCGCGTACACACACACCTGGTATGAGTTTGTCAGCAACTCCGGCGACTCCGGTGCGGTTGGAGATCTCGGTGAATTGTCGGAGGATCTTGGCCGCTTTCTTCACCTCCGACTTCAAGTTGGTCGGGATCGGATTATTCACTGTGGACACACACACACACACAATCTAGTAGAACATTCTTCCAACATAACACGCAGGATAATACATAAAACAAAAAATATATATGCTAAAAAAAATCAAAACGTTATAGAAAAACACAGGCTCACACATTACTAGAAAAATATCAGTCACTAGAACCAAGGAAGGATCAGTGTTTTCAATGAATCTATCAATGTTAAAATGTAGTATGTACAGTATGTTTGAAAGTGAAAATCTGGGGGACTCCAATCTACTGAGCATATAGTTTGATAGTTGTGTGTTATTCCACTTAACTCTATCTAGGCCCAGACAGTGTCTAAATTGCTTCAGTCAATATTTAGATATACTCCTGGATGAATTGTATAAAACCATTCAACTTTAAAACACATTTTAATCTTTAAATTAGATTAATTGATAAAACACGTCACTGCTTCTTGTGACGGATATCGTCCAATGTATGAGGAGACGCATTCACTCATTAATTCGTTCACCCCACACACACACACACACACACACTCTTAATCTTTGCTGTCATGTCCTCATTCATGACGCCTCTCGTCTGCCAAACAATTAAGGTATTTTAATTGGTTAATTGTCCAATCATAGGCCTGGGCAGCGGCCAGGCCGAGCAATTATCCAGACTAATTAACTTGTTGCTAATGAGTGGATAATGAGCCACTGGGGGAGATGAGAGGAGGAGAGGGCCAGCAATTAAGAGGAGAAAAGTAAACGAGGGGTAAAAAAAAAAAAAACTTCTGCCCGTGATATATCAGTTAGTATTAGTAGGCCTAGTAGTAGGCTACCCATTGTTGTGGACAGACAAGGTGTGGCCAAGTTGCAAAGTTGTAGTCAGAGTTTTACTGATTGGAGAAGGCAAGATTAATGTACTTACTGGCCAGTTTGTGAAGATTCAGATTTTTGCCTTTTATGGTCATTTGTCATTTTCAGTTACAGATATAGTATGTATATATATATATATATATATATATATATATATATATATATATATATATATCATATCGTGAGGTACCTATACCGCCCCACCCCTATAGTTAGGTAAAGTTACCTTAAGTTGTGGCAAATCTGGGAAAAAAAATGCTTACCACTAGCTTTCTTCACAGATGTGTTCATAAAGGTGTCTACTATCACAGAAAAATGTGTTCCAACCCAACTCCCTTGGGAAACTTTGTGACAGCTGCTGAAAGTTGGGGTACCATTATCAACCAATATAAGGCAAAACATTTCAAATTTCATTATACTTTAAGTAGCATGTGACATGTCAAACTAGGGGGTTTTCATGATGCTGAATCCATTGCAAGCATTAGTTTTGCACAAAAACACTCCTTTGCCTAAAAATGCCCATAGCCGTCATCACAAATGTGATGAGGTCAGCACATTTGGGCACATTTGGGCAAGTGGCTATGGCCGAATCTAGCCCAAGGAGTATTTTCGTGCAAAACTAATGCTTGGAATGGATTCAGCATCATGAAAACCCCCTAGTTTGACATGTCACATGCTACTTAAAGTATAATGAAATTTGGAATGTTTTGCCTTATATTGGTTGATAATGGTACCCCAACTTTCAGCAGCTGTCACAAAGTTTCCCAAGGGAGTTGGGTTGGAACACATTTTTCTGTGATAGTAGACACCTTTATGAACACATCTGTGAAGAAAGCTAGTGGTAAGCTTTTTTTTCCCCAGATTTGCCATAACTTAAGGTAACTTTACCTAACTACTAGTAAAAATGAGAGAAGAGATATGAAAGTGAACTTGTTAGTTAGTTTATCTTGGTTTGACACATCGGGCACAAGCCTGGTGGGCCACCCCGTTTTAGGATCATTCCGGTAATTATGAGAACATGGAGTATCAGCTGTCTGCGTGCTGATTGTGGTGAGCCAGTCTGGGCCAAATGTCTGGGCCGAAATCCGATGGACTGTGCAGTCCAAGTAGGGATTGGGAATGAGACATTACCCCAGGTGAGGGAGTTTAAGTATCGCGGGGCCTTGTTCACGAGAGAGGGGAGGCTGGAGAAGGAGATCAGCCCGGGAATAGGAGCGGCAGGGGCGGTATTGCAGTCGCTGTACTGCACTGTTGTGACTAAAAGAGAGCTGAGCCAGAAGGCAAAGCTCTCTGTCTACCGAGCAATCTTCCTTCCTACTCTCACCTATGGTCATGAACTGTGGGTCATGACCGAAAGAATAAGGTTGCCGATACAAACCAAAATTATTTTTCTCAGACGGGTGGGCTGCCAGCTCCCTTAGAGATAGGGTGAGAAGTTCAGTCATGTGAGAGAGACTTGGAGTAGAGTCACTGCTTCTTCACTTGGAAAGGAGCCAGCTTAGGTGGTTCGGGCATCTGGTTAGGATGCCTCTCGGGCGTCTCCCTAGGGAAGTCCTCGATGCATGTCCCACTGGGAGGAGACCCCAGTGTTTATATCTCCAATATCCGCCGGGAACACCACCTCAGAATGAAGTTATACTAATGTGGCTCTGGAGAGGGAAGTCTGGAGCTGTCTTGTGGAGCTGTTGCGACTCGACTACGGATAAGCGGTTGAAGGACTGATGGATGTATTTTTTTCTGCGCTACAGCTGTGTGCGGAGTTGCTGATGTCTTTTCTCTTTAGGTGCCGAGCTCGAGCGTGTCTGCACTCTGCAGTGTTTTATGAGCGTAAGGCTTTGAATATATACTGTGTGTCCTCCAGAAGACTCAGTTGAAACAACCTAAACATGGACGTCTCATGGATGAGACGTCCATGTTTAGGTAGCGATTTAACGTCGGCAGGTCGTAAATTACCGGGTTTTTCCAAACACAGCCAGGAAGATTAAATGGCCGGTGCTCCGTCTCCAAAAGTTTAACTACTGTCTGCCTGAAGCTATAGGGCTGTCTAGGTTATGACATTTTACTACAGTCTGCTTGAAGCTACAGGGCTTTCTAGATTATGATTAATTGACACTCAAATAATTGCAATTAACGATTTAATCGTTTGTTGCTGAATATTACAAAATATTAATAAAACTTACATTTCTGTTTAGGCGTAAGAAAAAAAATCACACCCGTGTGAACTGAGTGGTGTAAGGTCTTATATAGCCTGATCAGCTCTGATCTGACGTAATGTCTGACGTAATGAAATCACACCCGGGTGAACTGGGTGACCGTAGCAACCATGCTCATTTTTTTGGTACGGACAGACAGACAGACAGACACGTAAACTAACAAAGCCAGTCGTAGGAGTGGTTTACACCACTCAAAAAGTTGCAAAAGATACTGTATGACAAATATGTTAACGCATATTTAATTACTTCATACTTGAACATTAATAGTGTAAATAGCCGATTTACAAGCTCAAAACCTTTGAGCTTGTAGATGTGCCATTTAAAAAAATAATCAATGTAAAAAATAATCAAAAAAGTCAACCAAAGAACAAGATTCCTGTACAGGATTTGGCCCGGGCTGGCGTAGCCATCTGGGCACCTTGGCTGGTAATCCAGTCTGGCAGTGTGCTGCGGGTTCGACTCCCGATCCTGACGGCCTTTACTGCGTGTCACCCGGTCCCCCCATCTCTCTCGCCATTTCCTGTCAGCCTACTGTATACCTATCCCTCTATAAAAATAATATAATAAGGTGAAAGCCACAAAAAATATATTTAAAAAAAAAAAGGTGCCTGTACAGTCAGGATCTCCTCACTGGTCAGCAAAAATACTATACAGACCCTAACAGGAGCCCTCATACAAGGTTTCTTCAACTATGCATGCACCTATATGCATGCACCTACCACAGAACCTCGTAGGCAAGGCCCAAAACAAACTGCTCTGTCTGGTCAGGCTATTACTTAGTTGGCCTTACTCCCAGAACCCACCTCACCCGCCCATTTTGATAGGCTGGAATGGCTGGAATGTATGTATGTATGTATGTATGTATGTATGCATGCATGTATAACGCTGTCTCTTGGTGCCCAAAACAAATTTCTCCTCTGAGACAATAAAGGCTAATTGAATTGAATTGCACACTAAAAGCTGGACA
Source organism: Electrona antarctica (assembly GCF_951216825.1). Classification (NCBI taxonomy): domain Eukaryota; kingdom Metazoa; phylum Chordata; class Actinopteri; order Myctophiformes; family Myctophidae; genus Electrona; species Electrona antarctica. Next base: position 19,354,135 of record NC_136803.1, on the reverse strand, counting down.
TAGGAGGGGCTATAGCCCGTCAAATGGTAGAAAGTCTTCACATGCAGTATATAGCTGGGGGGACTTCCCACCTTCATGCAGTACATGAAACATTCTACAACGGTGCCGTCAAAAACTCCTAACTATGTTATTTATGCACAACAACATAACTATCATCTAATGAACACAACAAGTGAATCACTACATTAATCAGTTAAAGAGTGAATCAATGAGTCACTGAGAGACAATCATTCATCCCAGCATCTCATTACCTCCATTATTACCTTCAATTAACTCAGTAACAGCTTAAACACTGAATCATTGGACACACAACGTCACAACCATGTGTGTGTGTGTGTGTGTGTGTGTGGTGTGTGTGTGTGTGCATGTCAAGTGAATTAAAAAAGCAATCCGGAATTCATCTTGATGAATAAAAGGTTATATTAACCAGTCTGAATTAAGAACACAGATTACCCATCTTTTAACAATGTTTTTTTTAACGAATTGAAAGACAAATACATGTAAAATGCACTGACCGATGTAAGCCTGGCCTAGTCTATCGATCAAAGTATCTATTATGCGAAGAGGAAAGAAATAAGAAATATTTTAAGAGTAATATACCCCAAAAATTACTTATTTTCTATCAGTTACTCACCCCATGAAGCCTTGAATTCATGGAGATTTGTTAGTTTTTGTCGCATTCCTAAGACGATAATTTGATGACCGGAAGAGATGTAGACTCAAACAGTATCAATGGATAAAGTATAGCACAGTGGTTCCCAAACTTTTTCAAGGACCCCCAAATTGACACTAATTAGCACGCAGACCCCCATTTGAAGAGATATGCTAAGGACCCCTATGAGAGAAGGATGATTCTCAACCCGTTTCATTTCAAGGACCCTCAGTTTGACGTGCATCAGTCTGCGGAACTCCATTTAATAGCATTTCTCTCTCTCGGACCCCCAATTTATATTGTAAAATCAATGTTAATTTAACTCCGAGAGTGTACCAAATGGACACTAACGTGGGTCCATTTGGTTCCATTTGTACACTCTCAGAGTTACAGACCCATAAGGGTGAAGTCCATTCAGTTCCTAACTATCATTTAGCTGGGGACCCCCTAGAACTCCCTCAAGGACGCCTAGGGGTCCCCGGACCCCATTTTGGGAACAATAATTAAATGGAGAAAAAACAGAAACATGACTATGTTGTTGAAACCAAACCCAGAAAGGAAGGAGACTAAAACAAACAAAACAAATACATCAAACCCAATCTCTTATCAATCTCTGATGCAGAAGTAGTAAGGACTACAGGTGTTCAACTTATTCTGAAGAGAATATTATAATTTGACTTTACCTCATAGTGCAATCATTAGTGTATTCGTGAACCTGTCTGTGGTTCCCCCCTCCCTCTGTACTCCCTCTACCCTCTCTCACACACACACACACACACACACACACACACACACACACGAACGGGTCAGCTTCCCGTTCTACAGGCTAGGCTAGCACAGAGAACATTCTGTAAACACAGATGAATGATAGAGAGAGCTATAGAGACTAAAGCAGAGTCAGAACGGTAACATACAGTAAAACATTGCGTTGAGATAGCTCTAGCTCTCTCTCTCTCTCTCACACACACACACACACACACACATCTCTCTCTCTCTCTCTCTCTCTCTCACTCACTCACACACACACACACACACACACACACATATCTCTCTCTCTCTCTCTCTCTCTCTCTCTCACACACACAGAACACACACACGCATATACATGAGGGTATATTCTTGTACTTACTGTTTCTTCTTACAGCAGCAGTGTGTGTGTTGTTGTTGTGTCTAGTTGGAGTGTGTTTGTTGTGTGAGACTGTGAGTGAATGTTGTTGTGTCTTCAGTTCCGCCTGGGTCTTGTCAGCTGTTTACCTGGTCCAGGTGAAACCCCGCCCCCCTCATTAACATAAAAACAGCACACACCTGTTGCTGCCCGAAGCGCCTCCACACAATACACACACAGACACACTCATCATAACTTCACACAAACACACACACTGATAAACACACACACACACCGTCCATTATAGAGCTGCTGGACGCAACATGAACACACACACACACGCTGCAATGCAACACGCACGATGAGTGTTTTTGACGACAGGCAGCGCTTCGGGCAGCCCGCACGCACAGGTGCGCGCACGCACGCACACACACACGCACACACATGCTCGTCCCCACGTGCGCGTATAGGTGCTGGAATGGGGCCAGGTGAGTTTCTGTTGTCAGCGGTTAGGAATGTTCTTATTTTATTAAAGACAATTTTTCTTTTTTTCTTTTTGTTCCTTTTTTGAGAATTGAAATACTGGTAAAAGTGTAAGAAAATAAATAGCATTCAAATATGTGGATGAAGAAAGAAAGAAAGAAAGAAAGAAAGAAAGAAAGAAAGAACTAAATTGAACTACACAACAGTCATCTGTTGTGTAGTTCAATTTATGAATGAATACATTTAAAATTACCAGGCAAATTGGCAAAAGCTTTATTCCTATACATTCAGTATCCCCCCCCCCCCCCCCCTCTCGAAAAGGGTTTGATCAAAAGTAGCCTACTAGCTTTCTGCAAGTTGACAATGCATCACAATGCAACCTGTTGAGCTTGTAGATCTACAATTGTTGCTATTCAAGTATTCATCTCAGGATGGAAATTCTCCAGTGTCCAGTAAAATAAGGTAGCCCCATATGTGCCCTCTCCCTATGCTCATTCTGTAGCTGAATGAGCATGAATGTGGCAGCGGTGGCCGAACGGATTGCGGAGCGGTCTTGATACCGGAAGGTCGCCAGTTCGAATCAGCGGTCCGACACGTTAAAATTACCACCGCTGAAGTGCCCTTGAACAAGGCATTGAACCACTACGATGAAATGTTCTATGAGCAGGGCCTGGCTGGAAACAAGTTATTGAGCTTAGCCCAGATACCCTGGGTAAATATAGTAATCATTTCATTTCATTTCATAGTGCTGAGGGAACATACTGGGGCTAAGTAAAAGGTAAAGGTAGGCCTGCAGATACTCCTGGTCAAAATATGACCAGGATCGAGTATTATAAGTGACAGTTGTATACGTGTTGAGTTAGGATAGAATATGTGTGTGTGTGTGGTAGGCCTACTTTACTTTTGCAGCGTGACACACACACGTGTGTGTGTGTGTGTGTGTGTGTGTGTGTGTGTGTGTGTGCAATTTGTGCACTGTTCGACAGACAGGCTCATTCGTCAGGATTTGATGGGATTTCTATGTTCGTTTTACAAAAAAAAAGTACATTTATTTATATATAGACTTAGTAAGGAGAGAGAGAGAGAGATGGGGGGGAGAGGCAGATTGGCAGAGGGAGAGAAAATAAAAGTCAGATAGAGAAACGGAGAGGATGAGAGAGGGTAGAGAGAGAGAGAGAGAGAGAGGTAAAAACAAGTCAATTAGAGTGATATTTGTCCTTACATGGAGACCATATGGTGTCATTGAACAGTGATGGATGTCCAGCAGTACTGCATTCCACACATTCACCACTTCAGACAGTCCTACACAGAAACCTAAACCAGTGGTTCCCAAAGTGGGGTCCGGGGACCCCCAGGGGTCCTTGAGGGAGTTCCAGGGGGTCCCGAGCTAAATGAGTACCACAGACGAAAAACAGTCTAAGTCCAAATTTCATTCTGACCCCTCCACGAAAAGGCCTCGGTGTCCTGAACCCTTATCTATCATTTATACATTATGGATCAATAGTGTGGACTTGGACTGTTTTTCATCTGTGGCATTCAAATGATAGTTTGGAACCAAATGGACCCTTATGGCTCTGTAACTCTGAGAGTGTACAAATGGAACCAAATGGACCCGCTCTCAGAATTAAATTAACATTCATTTTACAATATAAATTGGGGGTCCCAGAGATAGAAATGCCATTAAATGGGTGACCGTATAGCCTAATTGAGGTCAAACTGGGGGTCCTTGAAATTTAACCGGTTGAGAATCACTGCCATAAAAATCTTTTCTTATGAGGGTCCTTAGAAAATATTTTCAAATGGGGGTCCACAGGCTAATGAGTGTCAATTTGGGGGTCCTTGACATGAAAAAGTTTGGTGGATTGTAAGTGTTTTACTTCAGTAACTGCCAAAGTAGACAATTATACATACTCTGTCTGTGACTTAAGTAAAAGTCCAGAATTCAAAATGTACTTGAAGTAGCCTACACAAGTATTGGCATCAAAATGTACTTAAAGTACCAAAAGTTAAAAGTAATCATTATACAGAATGTCCCATTTCAAAAGTTTTCAAATGTATACCAATCTTTTGGAAAAAGCCGATCTACAATCTCACAAGATCGGCTATTTTCAAATGGTTGAAATGTATATCAAGTGGTTAATGTTAATTGTAATAAATAATAATTGAAAAAGTATTGGAAATTGGAAATACTCAAGTAAAGAACAAATATCTCAACACTGTGTGACTGTACAGTACTTGAGTAAATGTACTTACCGTATAGTTAGTTTCAAATGCCACCACTGGTCAAGAGGGTGTTCCCTTCCTCTTGGCAGAGCGATGGGTTTTATTTTTTATTATTTTGTTTGAGAAAAAGAAAACAAGTATGGCAAAAAAAGACATGCGTTTTTCATATATTACAGATTAATATTTGAATTCCTCATACATTGGCAAGGTTTAAACTAGGGATGTCCCGATACACTTTTTTCGCTTCCGATCCGATCCCGATACCTCAATTTCTGTGTTAGCCGATACCGATACCGAATACCGATACCAGTGTCGTGATCTCATGTTGTGTTTATAGCCATCTAGCTATATATCTCGTGTTGTGTTTATAGCAGACTCCTCACTCAAATGTGCACTTGCAGTTTGGGCAACGCCAAAGCAAACTCCACATGTCCCACATTTTTATTTACCTGCCATAGTGTCAACCCCTTACCCCTGTGTCAGATCGGTGGTTAGACTGGCATATTCACCGGCATATTCACCATATGACCCGATATGACAAATAAGGGCCGATCCGATACTTTTCCCGATACCTATAGAGTATCAGGACATCTCTAGTTTAAACCAGGCCTACAGTGAGTTACATTTGATAACGTGACATCTGTGCTTGACAAAAATCCATCTATTGTTAAATGGTGCATTTATGTAGTGCTTTTATGCAAAGGGGTTCAGCGTCTTGCTCAAGGACACGAACCCTGGGGGATGCCGTGTCATGGATGAAGAAGTTATTTACAGGGTTGCTCTGAGTCTAAAGAAGTTTGAGAACCACTGCTGTATGTGTCCCTGACCAGGGACGTGCAGAGAGTGTTAGAGAGGCAGGGGCTGACATCCCGTAAGAGGGCACTTTTAGACAAAAATAGCGAAAATAGCTGCGACGCGTTGAGAGCTTGTAGATCAGCTATTTTCAGGGAAGCAAGCTAGTGGAGATAGTACGACATGGATTTCTAAACAAACGCAAAATGCTGCGTTCAAGTTCAGGAGACTTCGGGGAAAAAAGGAATTCTCCTGAATTGGCTTGGCATGGCATGGAAAGGAGTGGCATTTTTCATTTATTTCACCATAGTAAATGCTGCATTCGTGGTCTGGAGAGGGCAGTTGTTTTACAGACGGGTAAAAGGGGCAGGGGCTGAAGCCCCCTTTGATGTCTATGTGTGCACGTGCCTGTCCCTGACACAAAGGTTAAAACAAAAGGTGACAGGGCTTTTCCGGTTGTGTAGCTCCCAAACTTTGGAATGCTCTCTTCCACGGGTCTTGAGAGCACGCCTCTGTGAACAAGCTTAAAAAACACTACTATTGGAACAGGCATTTGCAGATCAATATTGTACATACTTGTTCTGTTCCAACTGCTTGAGTACCTTATGTTGTTGTTTTTATTCTCTGTATATGTAAAGCACTTAGTGAGATTTTTCTCTGTGAGAAGTGCTATATAAATAACATTTCTTAATACTTACTTACCTACTTACTTACTTCATCACCTTTATTTATACTCGGAAATACAGTTGAGGGCTTACTTACTGACTATTTGGATAAAATGTAGTTATATATTGTACTCTCTCTCTCTATCTTTAAATAGATCTTTATATAAACATCAGGCCTGCTCACATCTCACTGCATTTGTCTCACAGCACTAATGTGTTCTGGGTGGGCGTTACCGTGTGTGTGCGTGTGTGTGTGTGTGTGTACGTGCGTGTGCGTGTGTGTCCTGAGGAGACTGTCACTGGTTGTGCTTATGTCCCACTGTTCCCAGTAGGGTCCCTTTGTGACCCCACACACACACACGCACACGCACACACACGCACACGCACAGGCACACGCACACGCGCACACACACGCGCGCACACACACACACACACACACACACACACACACACACACACACACACACACACACACACACACACACACAAAGATTTTGACATTTTCATGTCTATAAGAGTCTAACAGCTATATCTTGCCACCCCTTACCACTCATCCCTAAACTTATTTGCAATTTTTTACCATTTTAAAATAGTTCAAATAGCTGATCTACAAGCTCACAACATGTTGATGTAGATTGGCTATAGTTGAACTATTTTAAAATGTTTTTAAATAGTAAGAAATCACACTTGTTTGAAGTGAGGAGCGCTCTTATGATCATACATCATCACATTCCGGCCAATCACAATTGAAGAGTTTTAATCCCGTCTGTGGCCGAATGCAATTTATTCCTCCCTCGTTTACTTCCTGATTACATTGGGCGTAATTCCGGCTTTCACCTCACTATCGCCATTGGGAACTTCCGACAGAATTGGCCACAGACAGGATTAAAACACTTCTTTATTGTAATGTGTATGTGTACTCTAGGCTATAATCTTCCTGGCTCAGTGCTTATAGAACAGTGATGTAATGTAATATGGTATATGGGTCAGCGATATAAAGCAAGCTCACCCAGGTTGTGTATTTTATGTAATGTTTATATTGACTGCCGGTGTGCCAAAGACAAATTTCCGTTTTCTGTCAAACTTAATGGACAATACAATCATCTTTCTCTGTAATGTAAGTCTGTAATGTGTATAGTCTATATATACTCTTCCTGGCTCAGGGGAAGATGAATGATCCTTACTCTCCGAGTTCTGAACATCGTCACATTTAGATAAATGACCCTCTTATTCTCTGGAGTTCTGAACATCGTCACATTCCGCTCCAAGTGTGTTGTCACAGCGTTGGCACGGCGATGCGAGGCGGAAACACTGCCGGGTCGCGGCCTGGGTCAAGCAGCTGTGAGTGGTTCCTATTAGAGAGAGAGAGAGCTGGGCGTGGACGTGCGAGGTCTGGAAACATGTCAGCCGCCATATCGGGTTTATATACGGGCATATGTACCGCCATGTGCACAAAGAGAGAGAGAGAGAGGAAGAGAGAGAGCTGGAGACGCATTGCAACGTAACACTGTGAGCTTCTGGATCGAGATAGATGGATGTATGTATTAAACCCTGGTGTTTCATTTTTTTTAAATTGCCGATCTACAAGCTCACAATGTGTCTCATCATGATGCGTAGTGGACTTGTAGATCAGCTATTATTTTGTCAGCTATTTTGTCCCTCACGATCACGTTTTTTTCTTTTTTTTTGCTCCCGATCCGATTCCGATCATTCGATTTTGAGTATCTGCCGATACCGATATTTCCCGATCCAATATTTCTATTTTTATAGAACACATATTATGCCATATCACAATAGTACAATATCCAAAATCACAGACAATATCCAGGCTAATGTCATGATATGGATATAATATTGATACTAGGGATGTCCCGATCACGGTTTTGTTTTGTTTTGCAATTCCAAATCATTTGAAAATGATGTGATCGGTCCCCGAATTCCGATCACGTGATCGGATCGGGACAACCCTAGCTATATTTTCACTATTTGTTGTATACAGTGAAGTATAACGGGTCTATTATATATATATATGATATAGTATAACGGGGCTTAAGTGCTTATTCCTGGTATAGCTCAAAGAGTTGTAGTTCCTGTTCAGGTCAACTCAAGGTCAGAGTGGTGTGAAAAGTCAACAGAAACCTCCTCTGCATGACATGCATGTGTGTGTGCAGGTGCAGGTGTGCATGTGTGCGTGTGCGCGCGTGTGTGTGTGTGTGTGTGTATACTGTACGGGCACGCACAGTCGCACACGCGTGTGTGTCACTCTGTGTGAGTTGCAGATGAAAGTGTTTTGACGCAACGCCTTGATGACAAACGTCACATCATGATGTCAAACACTTTGCAGTGGAATTAAATAAAGCTTACACTGGATTAATTGACTTTAAAAGGCTTCAATACCTTCTTGTTTGTTTTGTGTGTGAGTGTGCGTGCGCGCGTGCGTGCGTGTGCAGCTGCGTCTATCATATAAATAAATCTGAATTGTCTGCCGTTGCCATTGTATCACAAACAATGACACGGTGTGTTTATTGACCTTTCACACGCTACTGTGAAACTCTTGACCTTTACTTGACACACGTTTTTTAAATGTGCTACTATGTACTTACTGTTGCTTTGTACAGTATGTAACGCTATAAACATGTTTGTAATGTTTTAAATATGTCTGTAATGCCCTGCAGGTTTCGACAGACTGACAACAATCACAACGGTGCACATTCCAATGAAACCTGAACTTTAGGGTGGATTATAACGTTCACTTGTTGTGTTCATTGTGTGTAATGTTAAGCTACTGTAAAGCTATAGAGTCGTACATCTTCATTGTGTGTAATGTTAAGCTATAGGCCCCCGGCCGACCTAGGCTGCAGCCTGACAACGCATCGCGGTTTCGAGTCCCGTTCCTGTTTGACGAACTTTGCTGTGTATGTCACTGCCCGTCTCTCTCCCCTGGATTCCTGTGTGTCTCCACTATCAATAAAGGCCCCTTTCTAAAAAAGAATATACATCTTCCTTCATGTGTCAGCAAAGCTGCTGTCTCCTTCAGTTTGTCATGACAATGTCATGTGACATGTGTCAACGTTACCGTTCCAACCAGAGCCATAGAGTATAGACAGAGTTGCGACATTGAGGGGGCAGAAAACAGCTTGGTCACGTGGTTCATGTACTCGCCCATAGACTCCAATTCATTCGGTAAACCTCCGGTGTCACTATTCGCCAATAGAAGTCTATGTACTTGGACTGGCCCCATGAAGTGAACGGAGTTGTCGCAACTCTGTCTTACTCTATGGCTCTGGTTACTTCCAACCATAGATATTTAAAAAAAAAAATAGATGCCTCATTGGCCGCTGCAGTTCATTGCAGCCACGTATGTCCAGTGTAAGCAAGGTTAATTAAATAAGGTTAGGAAGCGAAGACCGTACGGTGGACTCCATGTTGCTCCCTGGAAGGAAAGAAACATGCGCAATTGAGACCAAGGAAGCTGAGCGCAGAAGTGTATATGCTGCATATAGCCCACTGCACATGTTTCGGGAGCAACATGGAGTCCACTGTACGGTCTTCGCTTCCTAACCTTATTTAATTAACCTTGAGCGTAAGGAGGAAGTAAAGCGGAAGTGCGGAGGGCACGCTGCGTCGCTGCCACTCAAGTGACTACTGGCCAATCACAGCACGTCTTTTCTGGGACTTATCAATTCAAATCCAAAGGAGCTTTATTGGCATGAGAAAACAAACGTTTCCATTGCCTCCTGTTGGCCTACATAATGCCCCCTTATGATGAAGCTTGGCAAGCTTCCGCTCATGCTTCCGCTATATATGCTTCGCAAGGAATCTCGGGACAGCTTGCATCCCTCGAGAAACACATGCCCCGGAGCCGAAGGATGCGTCCACCTTTTTATGTTTATGGGGTGTGTGTGTGTGCGTGTGCACACGTGTGTCTGTGTGTGTGTGTGTGTGTGCATGTGCGCACGTGTGTGTGTGTGTGTGGGTGCAGAGATTTCACTATCTTTTAACCATTTCAAGTGAAACAGGCTCCAACTCACCATGATGTGGAAAAGTGTTATTTTTCTCTCCAAACAAACAGTGCTAAATCATCAACACATCGTTACACACCGCGTCACTTTGTGTTGGAAAGATCGGGTGATTTGTTTCTTAATGACGGCACTGTATGTTATACACCGGCCTATATCTGTGTGTGTGAGTGTGTGTGCGACGTGTGTGTGTGTGTGTGTGTGTGTGTGTGTATATGTGTGCGACATGTGTGTGTGTGTGTGTTTGTTTTCAAGTATGTCAATGCTACTGTGCCTTTTACTCAAGTAAAAATACTGAACGCAGGACTTTTACTTTTAACAGAGTGTTGCTGCATTGTGGCGTTAACGTCCTAACTTTTACTGATGAGCAACGCACTGAGTCACAGCAATTAGCACACACGAGTGCTGAGTCATAGACCTGGGCTGCACACATCACACAGGAAGTGCACGACAACGCAATAATTACAGCTTAATTGTAAAACTACAGTATCTCACCGTGTGTGCATGCGTGCGTGCCTGTGTGTGCACACGTGTGTGTGCGTGCGTCATATTGGATCAATAGAGACAGCAGTGCAGTGTGCCAGGCATATGCAATAGATTACCTACCCACCCTCACAGGCAGCAAGTCACTGATTAATACTGTCTGTGTGGAACTGCAAGCACATGTGTGCGTGTGTGTGTGTGTGTCTGTGTGTGTGTGTGTGTGTGTGTGTGCGTGCGTGTGTGCGTGAGTGTGTGAGTGCACGTGCGTGCCTGTGTTTCTGCATTTCTGTTCTACTTATATGAGTTGTCATGATGAAGCCAGCGCGTTGAGCAATCAATAGATCAGTGATCAGCAGCGCGCGCACACACACACACACACACACACACACACACACACACACACACACACACACACACACACACACACACACACACACACACACACACACACACACACACACACACACACACAAAGGGGCCTCATGGCAGCAGCAACATTCTTTAAGCCTACATTAATCTCTGATTGTCTTTTCTGTTGAGAAAACCACGCGAGAGAAGTCAACTCTGTTTGCACCAAACGTGTAAGTAACATTTGGTCTTAAATTGGAGGGACATGGTCCTTTGTTTGTTGTTGCAGCAGCAGCATAGTGGCTCTCAAATGTTGTAATCACAAGAACCCCCATATAACTCCTGTATAAGGGTCCATTTGGTTCCATTTGTACCCTCTCAGAGTTAAGCCCTAACCACACCAAAGGGTCAAGATGGTTTTAGCGTTGTCCCTGCGGTGTGATGTCTTGTTGCACGTTGACCCACGTTGGCCCACATTGACCCTATAGTGATTCAACGCATGGAATTCAATGGCCCAACTGGCCCACTTACAAACCTGTAAGTGTCCATTTGGCCCCTTAAGGAACCTTGAGGGTCCCTGGACGCTACTTTGAGAATCACCGCCATAGACAACGCCCCCTAAACACTACATCAGTTTTATTGAAGATCCGAATCCGAATCCACATATCCAGTTCATGTTTTCGGCTTAAATCAAATCAACACGAAGTAGATTTATTTTTTGTGTGTCTCTTTATGTGCTAGAGAGAGAGAGAGAGAGAGAGAGAGAGAGAGAGAGAAAGAGAAAGAGAGAAAGAGCCTGTGTTTGGGGGCTTCTGCAGGGCGTTAATGAATCCACAACGATTGATTTATCACAATATGGTATTGTTTTATCACCATGTGGTATCCTAGCATCTGCTGCTTGTACACAGACCTAACGACTCAGTAAGTTACACACAATATGAAGCTCAAAACAGCAGAACAGCAGCTATAGCTTCCCATGGTGCCGTTCCGTCAGCACGGCCTGCATGCTGCCTCTCTGCTGTGGTCCCCTGGGACAGTGGGCCTGCATGCTGCCTCTCTGCTGTGGTCCCCTGGGACAGTGGGCCTGCATGCAGCCTCTCTGCTGTGGTCCCCTGGGACAGTGGGCCTGCCTGCTGCCTCTCTGCTGTGGTCCCCTGGGACAGTGGGCCTGCATGCTGCATCTCTGCTGTGGTCCCCTGGGACAGTGGGCCTACATGCTGCCTCTGGGACAGTGGGCCTCATGCTGCCTCTCTGCTGTGGTCCCCTGGGACAGTGGGCCTCATGCTGCCTCTCTGCTGTGGTCCCCTGGGACAGTGGGCCTGCCTGCTGCCTCTCTGCTGTGGTCCCCTGGGACAGTGGGCCTCATGCTGCCTCTCTGCTGTGGTCCCCTGGGACAGTGGGCCTGCCTGCTGCCTCTCTGCTGTGGTCCCCTGGGACAGTGGGCCTGCATGCTGCCTCTCTGCTGTGGTCCCCTGGGACAGTGGGCCTGCATGCTGCCTCTCTGCTGTGGTCCCCTGGGACAGTGGGCCTCATGCTGCCTCTCTGCTGTGGTCCCCTGGGACAGTGGGCCTCATGCTGCCTCTCTGCTGTGGTCCCCTGGGACAGTGGGCCTGCCTGCTGCCTCTCTGCTGTGGTCCCCTGGGACAGTGGGCCTCATGCTGCATCTCTGCTGTGGTCCCCTGGGATAGTGGGCCTCATGCTGCCTCTCTGCTGTGGTCCCCTGGGAGGGACAGTGGGCCTGCATGCTGCCTCTCTGCTGTGGTCCCCTGGGACAGTGGGCCTGCATGCTGCCTCTCTGCTGTGGTCCCCTGGGACAGTGGGCCTCATGCTGCCTCTCTGCTGTGGTCCCCTGGGACAGTGGGCCTGCATGCTGCCTCTCTGCTGTGGTCCCCTGGGACAGTGGGCCTCATGCTGCCTCTCTGCTGTGGTCCCCTGGGACAGTGGGCCTCATGCTGCCTCTCTGCTGTGGTCCCCTGGGACAGTGGGCCTGCATGCTGCCTCTCTGCTGTGGTCCCCTGGGAGGGACAGTGGTTCCCAAACATTGTCATGTCAAGGACCCCCACATTGACACTTATCAGCCCGTGGACCCCCATAAAGAGAAGGCTAGCAGTGATTCTCAACCCGTTTAATTTCAAGGAAATTAGTCTACGGATTGCATTAGTCCCCACTTGCATTAGTCTACGGACGCCCATTTAATGCCATTTCTATCTCTGGGACCGCCAATTTATATTGTGAAATCAATGTTAATTTTACTCTGAGAGTGTACAAATTTGTATGCACGTACGCGCGCATGTGTGCTAATCGGTTGAGACAGACACACTCATTCTGTCATGTCACAATGAGACGCATCACCTAAACACGCACTATAAACCTCTCTCCTCTCCTCTCCACACATACTTAAACTAATTTAAACTTTCAACTGTAACTTTATACACGCACGCACGCACACGGCTTCGGTGTCGTTGATGGATGTCATTATTGCACCTGTCTGGCTCATACTGGCCACGCCCCCTAGCTGTCACTCAATCATCCCCGCCCAGATATGTCAGAAATGCAGCGATGCGTGTGTGTGTGTACGTGCGTGCGTGCACGCGCAGGAAGTGCAATGTGTATGCGTGTGACTCAAACTTTCATCAAAACCAAGTACGTGCTATCGAAGAACGTATGTGTGTGTGTCTGTGTGCGTGCGTGCGTGCACGTGCATTCTCCCACATATATGTGTGTGCGTGGCGTGCATGTGTGCGTGTCTATCCAATCCATCCATGAGTACCAAATCACATGTAGAGGTATTAATCAGTGCTATGGCATTTGTGTGTGTGTGTGTGTGTGTGTGTGTGTGTGTGTGTACGTGTGTGTGTGTACGTGTGTGTGTGTGTGTGTGTGTGTGTGTGTGTGTGTGTGTGTGTGTGTGTGTGTGTACGTGTGTGTGTGTGTGTGTACGTGTGTGTGTGTGTGTGTGCATTCTGTGGTCAGGTTTTTCTCATAGCACAAACACAGCTACTGTAACTCAGAGGAACACAGATATTTAATATGCTCCAGCCTACAGCGTGTGAACGTGTTGTTGTCCAGCCTACAGCGTGTGAACGTGTTGTTGTACATGTGTGTACACGAGTCTGTTTTATGCATTTCTAGCACTTAATCATGTCTTTTTGTTCTATTTCGACACTTTCCTTGTACTATTGATATAAGTACCATTTCCATCCATCATGTCCAGGGTACCATGTAACATGTAAGTGCACATGGTATTCTACCTAGATACCCAGATAGATACTGCTTGAGAGACACCTGCAAAGATGTTTCATGGCGTCACTCTGCACATGGCAGGGCTGGACTGGCCACAGGTTGTACCGGGCATATTCCCAGTGGGCCGCGACCGTAGGGGGCCGCCATGATTTTAAAAAAAAAGTTGCCTCTCTGCTGTGGTCCTCTGGGACAGTGGCCTCATGCTGCCTCTCTGCTGTGGTCCCCCTCATGCTACACATGCTTTTTTGCTATTTTTTTATATACAGGCAGGCAGGCCAATAGGCAGCAGGCCACCAGGAAAGGTCCGGGCGTGCTGCCATTCTGCCAGTGCCATCATGATAATTTCACTGTACCTGTATCAGTGAGTGACAAATAAACCCTCTACAAAGGGTTGTGTAGTTGTCTGTTGGTTTGTATCATTTATGTTGTTCTGTAAAAGTGGTGGTATTAGGGCTTGTTTGTTTGTGTGTGTGCCTCGACGGAACGGGCGGTAGAGTTTCTGCTATCTGCGCGCTGGTTGTGGCGGGCCGGTCTGGGTCAAATTCACGTGAAAATGACCGGGCCGAATCTTTGTCCCAGTCCAGCCCTGGCACATGGCCTCGTCAAAGACCGCAAGGCGCAGGTGTTTACTCTGCACAAGGCTAGCCGTCTATGGAAGGGTCTGCCTGCCTGTCTGCCTGCCTGCCTGCCTGCCGTAAAGCACTTTATCAGTCGGCACCACTTGTCTTAGTGGGTCGAAAATCAATCAATCAATCAATCAATCAATCAATCAATCAATCCAGACATCTTTCACCAAACAAAATGTATAGGATCCAAACACAGGAAACTTCACTGCAAGGAATTCCTTTTCACAGAGTAGGAACTCAAAATCAAACAATACAGACCACTCAGTGACACTGACAGGATTTTACAAATGAGCGAAAGGAAAACCAAACAGACTCAGTCCGTCCGTCCCACTTAACATCATCAGTGAAGTTCAGACACGCTAAATCTGCTCATTTCAACAGTCTGCTACTGAGCCAGGATTAGGAACTATTAGGATTAGGAACTATTTGAACTATACACGCACGCACGCACGCAGGTCTTCAGGGTCAGGTGACTAGAGTTGTTGATGATAAAGTAAGTATAAGTAAGTAGGTCACAGAGGTACTTACAACACCACCTACTGTACCATCATTTTGGGTATTTCTTTTTTTTTGGGGGGGGGGGGGGGGGGGGGGGATTTGGGGTAGCCCCAGGTGGCATGGCGGAAACTGGAAACAGACGAGCCACTGACTGCACCGAGGTCTTCAGTTTTCGGCATGGGCTGTGCGTGCGTGCGTGCGTGCGTGCGTATGTGGGTCCATGTTGGTCATGTCATGTGGTGCGGTGGGTCAGATCTAAGCAGCTTAAGGAGGCTTCCACACATTTCTCCTGTCAGAATGATACCAGGTCAGACTTTCTACCAGCCTGGGAACCACAGCCTCGTCTAACACACATACATGGACCAGTACAGTCTATCACATACATGGACCAGTAGAGTCTATCACACATACATGGACCAGTAGAGTCTATCACACACACATGGACCAGTACAGTCTATCACACACACACATACATGGACCAGTAGTCTATCACACATACATGGACCAGTAGAGTCTATCACACATACATGGACCAGTAGAGTTTATCACACATACATGGACCAGTAGAGTCTATCACACATACATGGACCAGTAGAGTCTATCACACATACAGTACATGGACCAGTAGAGTCTATCACACATACATGGACCAGTAGAGTCTATCACACATACATGGACCAGTAGAGTCTATCACACATACATGGACCAGTAGAGTCTATCACACATACATGGACCAGTAGAGTCTATCACACATACAGTACATGGACCAGTAGAGTCTATCACACATACATGGACCAGTAGAGTCTATCACACATACATGGACCAGTAGACGCTGTATCAATCGGAGACTGGGGTCGTACATCAACTAGGAGCCATGATCACTGCATGGTAGTACCAGTCAGTCAGTCAGCCAACCAGCCAGCCAGCCAGTCAGTCAGTCAGTCAGCCAGTCTGCCAGCCAGCCATATAGCTAGTCAGTCAGTCAGCCAACCAGCCAGCCAGCCAGCCAGTCAGTTAGCCAGCCAGTCTGCCAGCCAGCCATATAGCCAGTCAGTCAGCCAGCCATCCAGCCATATAACCATGCAGTAAGTCAGCCAGCCAGCCCCCCATCCAGCCAGCCAGCCAGCCATATAACCATGCAGTCAGTCAGTCAGTCACATGTCAGCAGACGTGCCAACGCGGCAGAGCCAAACCAAACACACAGGTTTGAAGTATGTCGACCTGTTCAAACACGATCCCATGCCAACCATCTCCGATGATGAGTCACACACACACAACTCAGAGCAGCACCAAACCAAACCCAGGTCGTGCACCCAGCGCAGCCAGGGGACCATTCAGCGTGTCCCGCACCACATCAGCACAGCAGTGACGTCATCGGGGATCACAGGTGTCCTCCTCAGGCTGCCATGAAGACACACACGCGCTCTGCGTTGCGCACGGCGCCGCACCTCGGGTGGCCAAATCACACAAATAACACTGAATGAATGAAGTCATTCATGGTCCACACCAAAACATTGCACTCACCGCTTAACCTCTTGAACCCTAGCATCGCTATACCAGTGGTTCGGACTGGTTCCCAAACTTTTTAGCTCGAGAACCAAAAAATAAAATAAATCTTTGACGTTTGGGACCCAACTGTAACAGGCCTTTACTGCAAACAGTCACGCATGCAGGTGAGACCTTACTGCTCAAATACAACTTGTCCAAAATGCAGCAGCCAGAGTCTTAACTAGAACTAAGATGAGAGAACATATTACTCCAGTCTTGGCCTCATTGCACTGGCTTCCGGTTGTTTTTAGGATTGATTTTAAAATTATTTTACTTGTTTATAAAGCTCTCAATGGTCTCGCACCTTCCTACCTACATGACTGCCTGCCGAAATATTTCCCAAACCGCCCCCTAAGGTCTTCCACTGCTGGCCTGCTCGCTTTGCCTAAAAAAATGGCAACTAAAAAATACGGGGAAGCAGCTTTTTGCTTCTACGGGCCGACGGCGTGGAACAAACTCCCACTGTACCTTCAACAGGCAGCCTCTGTAGACATTTTTAAAGCTCAGCTCAAGACCCACTTCTACACCCTTGCTTTTAATTGATTTATTTGTCTTTTTAAAAAAAAATGTTATTCATGTCCTCACTGTATTGTTTATGCCCTGCCTTTCTTTTCTTTTTTTGTGTAAAGCACTTTGAGCTGCATTTCATGTCATGAAAGGTGCTATACAAATAAAGTTGTATTATTATTATTATTAAATGCCAACAAATACTTACAGTAGGACAATAGACCGCGAACATCTTTAGTTGCCATTCAGTTAATGGCAGTGGTAACTAGCTGCAATTTGCCATTGACAGCCCATACATCCAAACAGAAAAGTCTGCTTTCTGCACATTGCTGTATGAAAAGCTTGAATTATCCTCTTTCTATCCAAGTGTTTGTTTCATAAAAATCCACGGTAGACATGTTATGAGCTACTTTCTGTCCTCGCAGGTGATTATAAGTGTTTGAGTTTGGAAATGCGTAACACCTGTTTTGAATTTGCACCTAATGCAGGAGGCAGCAGGATGTTGCTTTACTGAAAGCGAGCGCTTCCAAACTCCAACACTTAGAAAAAGTGAAAGGAATTTCTTGGCAGGAAGCAGCTCATAACATGTCTACGGTGGATTGTTATGAAACAAGAGTTTGACGTCGATCGTTTAATACAATCAGATAGGACTTTTGGATGTATCGGCTGTCAATGGCAAATTGCGGCTAGTTACCACCCTGCCATTAACCCATTTTGGGCGGGAACCCCTTTTGGTGTTTTAAACATTATGTTATAATTTAGCTATTGAAAAATAGCAGATCTACAAGCTCATAGCGTGCCACCGAGTGGCACGCTACGAGCTTGTAGGTCTGCTATTTTTGAAAAGTCGTGAAAATGTTTGCACAAATCTTTGAATATATATTTCAGAGCGAACATTTTTAACTAAAATATTGGCCTCTGGGGGGTCCCTGGAACTACATATTTTGAGATGGGGGTCCATGGCCCAATAGAGATAATTTTTTATCGACCTCAGTCCAAAATGGGTTAACTTAATGGCAACATGGCCGCGGTCTGCATAAGGTCAATATCAGTCACCAGAAGCAGGGCTGTGTGTTTTGTTTTCAATAGCACAGAAAACTGGTTAAGGACATGAACGTTTTTATTCCATTCATGTAACGGAGGCAGAAGTGTGGGGGAGAGAAAGGGGGAGCTATAGAAACTGCGAATCATAACATAATGATTGACACGTCACTGCGTCATCGGAGCGCTGAATAAAGTTGAAGCCGGCTCAACTTTGTTTTTGTAGCGCGCCACGCTCGTCACACAGTGAAAAGTGTCGCGAGTCACTTTACAGATTCATGTCTTCTATGTCCTCGTTGGCTTCCGTTGAAAAGGACAAGTAGCCTGTTAGCCCCGTCGCTGTTAGTGTCTGTCAAAACGCAGCATGACAGGAAATCAAAACAATACGCTCGTAGAGCTCAACACAGTCAGGGCCGGATCTACCATATGGGCACTTTTGGCACGTGCCCAGGGGCCCTTGGCCACCAGGGGCCCCTAACAAAAAAAAAGAAAAAGGGGGGGTTTTTTCTTTTTAGCTCCACAGAAAATTTCCCTGCTAATCCGAATGAAATAAATGGTGTCTAAAAAGATTAGTGTTTTATTGTTGGTGAGAAGGGCAGCTAAAAAGTGCAATTGTGTGTAAAGCAGCAACAATGCGCTAGATTGGCTGTCACTCTGGGGGGGGGTAGGCGACCGGAAATAGGCTAATATAACGGCATAAAACTGCCCCAAAACCGCAAAAATGTTGCGCGCGCGTGAAGGGGGGGGCCCTTCGAGCTTCAGTGCTCAGGGGCCCTCAGAGGTGTTAATCCGGCCCTGAACACAGTAAAGAACACAGTAAAGAAAGGCAAAGGCTCGCAACTCACTTTGTAATGCTCCAAGTATTTATTCACAATCACATCAGGCAGGACAACGTTTCGACCGGTATTGGTCTTTCTCAAGTACCAATACCGGTCGAAACGTTTGTATGTCCTGCCTGATGTGATTGTGAATAAATACTCGGAGCATTACAAAGTGAGTTGCGAGCCTTTGCTTTTCTTCATGATATCTGTTAGTTTAACAGTTTGGCTCAGCACCAAGATCGGAGGATGTGCGCCGTTTTATTTCATTCTGAATGCTCAACACAGTAACACATGGTACTCACCATTACCAGAAGATTCAGCTGAAACCAATGGGCTATATCTATGCACACAGAATAACTCTTCCTACTTCCGGGCCACTTCCCTACTTCCTTCACAGGTGTTACCGATGATACTAATTAAGGCTCTGTTCCATTTAGTGTGCAGTCAGTGGTTCTCAAACTTTTTTAATTTCAAGGACCCCCATAACTCTTAGAGTGTACAAATGGAACCAAATGGACCTGTAAGGGAGTTACACACCCGTACAGGGCCATTTGGAACATATACTCAAGGACACTGTTGTAGCAGAGTGTTTCCAGTGAGCCAACCATGCACCCTGGCACTGTTTGACCAGTCCAGAATGGAACAGAGCCTTCATTAGTATCATGGGTAACACATGTGAAGGAAGTAGGGAAGGGGCCCATGAAGTTCTTTCCAAAACATCACGTAAGTAAGTAAGCCTTGCCAAGCCATGCCTATCTCCTGTATCTGCATGAGGCAGCTTGATGTACTGTACAAGTACACCCCCTGGACATGAAGCTAGTATGTCGCAGGGACTTACCCCCTGTCCAACCCTTTATGCTGAGTACCAAGCAGGGAGGCACTGGGTCCCATTTTTAGAGTCTTATGTATGACCCGGCTGGGGATCGAACCCCGACCTCCCAGTCTCAGGGCAGACACTCTAACCACAAGGCCACTGAGTTTGTTCACAACAAAACACGGCGTGTTGTGAGCTTATTTAGATCTGCTATTTTTGGGGTAGGGAACTTTGATGGGACATTGTGCTTTTGTTTGTTTAACTGTATGTAATGTACTGTATTGTTGTTGTTTAATTTGTTTTGTATTTATGGACATTTCCTGATGTTTCTTCGAAGATTTTGTTTAGTATTTGTGCTGCCATGGGGTTGTGGGGGGAAAAATATATGTGAATAATTGCTTTGAAAATACTGTGTTGTAAAGAAAAATCAATAAACATATGTTTAAAAAAAATAAAAAGCTATTTTTTAGCTCAACATGAGGTTTAAACATACTCCTTCAGCAATACCAGGCCCTCAACACCTCTCTGACCTTCGGGGAAGCCCCAGGACCAAGACCTGATCCTGGGTCGATCCTCTGACCTTCGGGGAAGCCCCAGGACCAAGACCTGATCCTGGGTCGATCCTCTGACCTTCGGGGAAGCCCCAGGACCAAGACCTGATCCTGGGTCGATCCTCTGACCTTCGGGGAAGCCCCAGGACCAAGACCTGATCCTGGGTCGATCCTCTGACCTTCGGGGAAGCCCCAGGACCAAGACCTGATCCTGGGTCGATCCTCTGACCTTCGGGGAAGCCCCAGGACCAAGACCTGATCATGGGTCGATCCTCTTCACTTGCTGTCTGTCACCTCCCGGTGGAGCGCACTCCCTCCCCGTTCACATCCTGGAGAATAGGCATATTAACAACATATCGTAAATCGATTACAATCGATTCAAAATGATGACAATTCAAATAGTGATGAAATTTACAATTTGAATCGTGACGCAAACAGCAGAGGGCGCGTCAATAAAAACATACAGGATCTTTGGGGCGCCCGCTGGCCTAGTGGTCCAGGCGCCCGCTGGCCTAGTGGTCCAGGCGCATGCCACATATAGGCTTTGGCCTGTTTGAGTCCCGTTCATGACGACCTTTGCTGCATGTCTCTCCCATAGAGTATATAAAAGGATAGAGACTGAACTGGCACGAAGCTCCGCCTCCCCCCAGCTATTCATGTCGGTGGAAGTTGCTCAGTGGCGTTTTGAAGCACCCGGAAGACTGCCGGAAGTACCGTCTCAGAACGTCTACTTCCGCATTTGACCACCAAATTTTGGTGGTGAAATGCGGAAGTGCAACCGAGCGCTCAATGTTAAAGCCCAGCTGCACAGGGTTTCCCGGTCATGAATCCACGGGTCTGCCTGTAGTCCCTCCTCCTACCACTAGGGCCCAGAGCTTCAACGTTGAATAGCCTCACTGGCCCCTTGGTCTCTCCCCTTCTATCTCTCCCTCTTTCCTGTCTATCTCCACTTGATACTATCAAGAAAAGCCAAAAACAAATCTTTAAAAAAAAAAATACAGGATCTTAGAGAATTTAATTAAAAAAACGTAATTTGCTACTGCATTGAAAAGAGGATGAGAGAGGAAAATTAAAAGAGAAAGAAAATACAGGATTTGTGTAAAAATCGTATCGTGAATCTAGTATCGTGATTCCAATCGTATAGTGAATTGCGTGAATCATTACATGCCTAGTAGAGACCCTCACCCTCCCATCCTTCAGAACCCTGCTCGTCTTCAGACTCGCTGTCCCCAGATAACCCCCTGCCACGACCAAAAGAGCAATGCACATTTTTGGTGACAGCGACCGGGTGTACATCGAGCATTACTCGGCTTAACCTCAACTTACCTCTGTGTGTGTGTGTGTGTGTGTGTGTGTGTGTGTGTGTGTGTGTGTGTGTGTGTGTGTGTGTGTGTGTGTGTGTGTGTGCTGGCATGCACCCAGGCATGCACAGTCAGACCAGCTCTGCTGCAGTTTTGGCATCGGTGCCTGTAGGAGTTTCCCCTTAACACGCACAAATGCACGCACGCACCCACGCACCCACACACACACACACACACTCACACACACACACACACACACACACACACACACACACACACACACACACACACACACACAGTGGAGAACATTAGCCATTTCGCGCATGCTTCATCGTGGCAAAGGTTGCAGGGTTTAGTAGACAGACAGACAGACAGACAGACAGACAGACAGACAGACAGACAGACAGACAGACAGACAGACAGACAGTGATTAAATTAAATACTTTTTACTGATTGGGCCGTCAATCTCTAGCCTCAAGACACAACATGCCCAGACACACTGTGTGTATGTACTGTGTGTGTGTGTGTGTGTGTGTGTGTGTGTGTGTGTGTGCGTGCGCGTGCGTGCGTGCGCTACCCATGCATATCCTGCACACATGCATGCACGCAGGCACACACACACACAGGCACGCAGGCACACACACACATGCACACTCAAAGTATAATATGCAATTGAAGGCAGCTGAATATTCCTGTGGGTTTCCCCATCCTAATTGGATGAAATGAAGGGCATAACAAACACATGCGTCGTCGTCCAACCGCGGACCACCGTAGACTTCTGTTACGCAGCCCCAGCCAATCAGAGGAGAGTACCTGCATGCCGACCGTCTCCTGTGGTGAAAACAGCACACGTGCGTGCTGACTCAGTGATTCAGAGTGTGTGTGTGTGTGTGCGTGTGTGCATGCGTGTGTGCGTGTGCGTGTGTGTGTGCACGCGTGTGCGTGTGTGTGTGTGCGTGTGTGCATGCGTGTGTGTGTGAGGAGATTGGTCCACCTGTGGAGCACGTGGTGGTGTCCTAGAACAGTGGTTGTCAACCAGTGGTCCGGGGACCATCAGTGGTCCTTGAGGGGGTTCCAGGTGGTCCCCCCAGCTAAATGATGCAGAGTTGGTATAACCTAATGGACCATTATTAGTTCCTTAACTCTTGAGAGCGTAAAATAAAACCAAATAAGGGTCCAGTTGGTTTCATTTTGCACTCGCAAGAGTTAAATCATTGTTAAACATCTGCATTACTTAATTTACAAAAATGGACAAAATCCTATCCAACGATAACAAAAATTCTTTAGTTTTGGGGTGGTCCGTCCGTGGCTCAAATGCTGAAAATAATAATAATGATGGGCCTTTGATATGAAAACCCTGGCAAGGGAGGCATTGCGCTGGAGTAAATGATAGCATGTATTGGGTTGATACTTAACTTCTCTCTCTGTGCGGTGGCGTGACTCATGGCGTGTGACCGACAGGCGGTATACGGTACGCTGGTGGCTCTGAACCGCACGATGACACCACAGGGACCTTAGACATCCTGCCCACAAGTGTGGTTCCTGGATGAGGGGGACTGGTGTCCAGAGAGAGAGAGAGAGAGAGAGAGAGAGAGACAGAGACAGAGACAGAGACAGAGACAGAGACAGAGACAGAGACAGAGACAGAGACAGAGACAGACAGACAGACAGACAGACAGACAGACAGAGACAGGCTAGTGCAGAGAGTGTTAGAGAGGCCCCATAAGAGGGCACTTTTGGCCCGAAAATAGCAGATCTACAAGCAAATAGCTTGTAGATCAGCTATTTTCGGCGCACAACCGTGCACTCTTTGTCTACTGGAGATGCGGTGTACGGCATGGATTTAGAAACAAATTAGTTCAGGAGACTTCGAAAAAAAAAACAATTCTCTTGCCTTCTGGCATGGCATGGAAAGGAGAGGAGGGCATTTGCATTTCTTTCACCATAGTAAATTCTGCATTCGTGGTCTGGAGAGGGCAGGGGCAGTAAAAGGGGCAGGGGCTGAAGCCCCCTTTGATGTCTATGTGTGCACGTCCCTGGACAGAGAGACAGCAGAGAGACAGACAGACAGACAGACAGACAGCAGAGACAGACAGACAGACAGACAGAGAGAGAGACAGACAGACAGAGAGACAGACAGACAGAGAGACAGAGAGACAGCAGACAGACAGCAGACAGACAGCAGAGAGACAGACAGACAGCAGAGAGACAGACAGACAGAGAGACAGCAGAGATACAGACAGACAGACAGCGGAGAGACAGAGAGACAGACAGACAGAGAGACAGACAGACAGAGATACAGACAGCAGATAGAGAGAGAGAGAGACAGACCACCTTCTGATAGACCGGAGGAACCTCACATGAAGACATCTGTCCTCCATTTGGGTGACAGGGACATCCTGTCACCCCCGTCAGCCCTCCCCCCCCCCCCCCCCCCCCCCCCCCTCCACATGTCAAATACAACTCATCATCTGATCATTCCACACTACGGGCAGAAACCATGCATGTATGCTCTTCATATGTCAACTTTTTTATGAATAGGCTCTATGCACACACAGCAACCATATTGGAAAGAAATCAGGCCTCTTCCTTATGGAGCGTCGCAGTAATTAATGCCTGTGAATACATTTTCTTATTTCGATTAGGATTCTGGCACAGGCATAGGCTACATGCTGTGTATGGTTACATTTAAATGTACTGCAGAAACATTTGTCCTTGGAGCCTTTAAACTATGCTTCTAGGAAACAAAATCAGCCGAAATTGTATTTTCCAATAAAAAAATCATATTCAACGTACACTTTATGTTCCACCGATGGAATTCCCCCCGATAAAATATGGATCTGGTAAAAGTTTGAGAACCAGGTTATTTTGTCATGTTCAAATTTGTTGTGGCTGATGTTCTCATGCGTGAAATTCATGCAATTCCATGCATGAAATTAAAAGTGATGAAAAATGATAACAGATTGTATGTCTGTTCCAGATGGAGCCGGGCAGGCGGGGGTATTTGGATGTCATGTTTTACCCCTGGGTCTTCATCTTTAACACATTTAGACCTGAAGACGATTCTATATTTAGTTCCATTTAGTTTATGTGCATTATGGCTCATAATCTGTTCAAAATGCAATATTCGGGGCTTGATTAGAGCTTAATTTGACTTAGATGTGCAAAAAACTATTATTCCCCGATCCGATCACCTGTTTGAACCGGAACTGATTGTCGGCCATTTTAGGAGTTTTTTCAAAAACGTCTGGCACTGGCGAGGTGTACTTGTACATCAAGCTGCCTCACGCTACAGAAACAGGAGATAGGCTCCTGCCCTATGGGCCTCATGGCTCGGCAAGGCTACTTACTTACTGGCGAGCTAGCAGCCACTACAGCACTGGCGCTGATCCAGTTGGGATAGTTCACCCCCCCAAATTACTTTTTCTATGGATTACTCACCCCATGGCGCACACACACACACACACACACACACACACACACACACACACACACACACACACACACACACACACCACAGTTTCCCAACAGCAGCTAGACACCTCTCTCTCTCTCCCTCGCTGCCTGCCAATGTCAACACTGTGTGTGTGTGTGTGTGTGTGTGTGTGTGTGTGTGTGTGTGTGTGTGTGTTACTAGTGATGGGCAAAATGGATCATTTCAGTGAGTGAGCGATTCGATTCACGCTCACGGCAATGATCCGATTCAATGTTTCGAACGAAAGCACAAACCGATTCATGTCAAGGCGTGAACGAATTCGTTCACGGTCACGGCAATGAATCGGGTCTTATGAACGAGTCGCTCGCGACCGACACATCACTGTGTGTTACTATACTTGTGAGGGCCACATGACTTAAATCCATGAATTGGAGGGGCTAGCCCCTCAAAAAAGATGTTTAGACCTTTAAAAAGGCTTAAATTTACTCCGATTGGACTCAGGGTTAGGATTAGACATAGAGGTTAGGGTTAGTTGTGTGGATGATCTACAAACTCACACTGCGTCACGCTGCATCATGTTGTGAGCTTGTAGATCTGCTATATTTCTTATAATCTTTGGTGGGTCTATTTTTCCAGCAATTGTCTATGGCGTCCTAAGAATGCAAACATTGCGTGTGTGTGCGTGTGCGTGTGTGTGTGTGTGCGTGTGTGTGTGTGTGTGCATGTGTGGCTTTTACACCTTTCAAAGCAGGCAACTCCTGTGACAGTACGGTATTCATATCTCTCTCTCGCGCGCGCACACACTTGACAGCACATGAAAGAGTGAGGCGAACTATCCCATAACACCATAACGCCCCACTCAACATGAAATAACGTGCATGCGTATGTGTGTGCGTGCGTGTGTGCGTGTGTGTGCGCGCGCGCGTGTAATCGTATACAGCAACCAGTCACTCAAGTTATTACAAACATTTATTAACACATAATTGGTATACTTATACAATTATATACACATTGCACACAGCTAGGCAGGCAGGCAGGCAGATATGTAGGTACTGTAGGTAGGCAGGCGGGCAGCAGATAGGTAGGCAGGCAGATAGGTAGGCAGGCAGGCAGGCAGGCAGGCAGATAGGTAGGTAGGCAGGCAGATAGGTAGGTAGGCAGGCAGGCAGGCAGGCAGATAGGTAGGCAGGCAGGCAGATAGGTAGGTAGGCAGGCAGGCAGATAGGTAGGCAGGCAGGCAGATAGGTAGGTAGGCAGGCAGGCAGATAGGTAGGCAGGCAGGCAGGCAGGCAGATAGGTAGGTAGGCAGGCAGGCAGATAGGTAGGCAGGCAGGCAGGCAGGCAGATAGGTAGGCAGGCAGGCAGATAGGTAGGCAGGCAGGCAGATAGGTAGGCAGGCAGGCAGGCAGGCAGATAGGTAGGCAGGCAGGCAGATAGGTAGGCAGGCAGGCAGATAGGTAGGCAGGCAGGCAGATAGGTAGGCAGGCAGGCAGGCAGATAGGTAGGCAGGCAGGCAGGCAGATAGGTAGGCAGGCAGGCAGGCAGATAGGTAGGCAGGCAGGCAGGCAGATAGGTAGGCAGGCAGGCAGGCAGATAGGTAGGCAGGCAGGCAGATAGGTAGGCAGGCAGGCAGATAGGTAGGCAGGCAGGCAGGCAGGCAGATAGGTAGGCAGGCAGGCAGGCAGATAGGTAGGCAGGCAGGCAGGCAGATAGGTAGGCAGGCAGGCAGGCAGATAGGTAGGCAGGCAGGTAGGCAGATAGGTAGGCAGATAGGTAGATAGGTAGGTAGATAGGTAGGCAGGCAGATAGGCAGATATGTAGAGGTAGGCAGATAGGTAGGCAGGCAGATAGGTAGGCAGGTAGATAGGTAGGCAGGTAGATAGGTAGGCAGGCAGATAGGTAGGCAGGTAGATAGGTAGATAGGTAGGCAGGTAGATAGGTAGGCAGGTATATAGGTAGGCAGGCAGATAGGTAGGCAGGTAGATAGGTAGGCAGGTAGATAGGTAGGCAGGTAGGCAGATACGCAGGTAGGCAGGCGAGCATCGGTGAGTAGCGAAAGTGTACTTTTTACTTTTTACTGAGGTCGACAGGCTTTACAGCGCACGCCACGCAGAGGCTTGAAAGTCCCGTCACGGCGTTAAGGAGAAGTCCTTCTAACGCTATATGGACCAGAGCTACTAAAAAGGTAACGTCTGCTCATGTAGCTGTAATTGAATCCGAGGATTTGTGATGTCTCTCACCCTTCCCTAACTCACTCTCTCTCCCTCTCCCTTTCAGGAATGTAGCAGAAAAAATTAAAAGGCTTCGCACACACTTTGCGTGTCAGTAAACACTGTCTTTCTGTTTTATCATCCTTTATGCCGACTGTACTGGTCTGTACAATACTGCTGTAGGAGAGGAGAGGAGAGGAGAGGAGAGGAGAGGAGACTGTCAAGGCTTTCGTCTGAAAACTACTACAACACAGTTTAGCTTGATTTAATATTTAGATGTTCATTTGAACAGACGAGCTCGCCCCTAATGCACGAGGGGTAAGTAATTGAAAAAAGGATGGTCCCCTCTGGTGGACAGTGATTTTAGACCTGTATGCATGTTGTCCATTACATACAGTATATCTGTACAGAGCTATCATAGCTCTGTATCAAAGCTATCTCAAGTAGGCCACCGGCCTACTTGAGATAGCAACTTGGGAACCTAATATGATGCAACTTGGGAACCTAATAATACCTGCTGTCAACTTGTCATAGCACCGTTTTAACTATCTGTCTGTGTCCCACATGGAGATCTCTGTATTTGTCTGTCTGCCTGTGTGTGAAGAGTGCAAACTGACTGTGAAAGGTGGAGTGGTTAAGTAATGAATTTGCAGGTGTGGGGTTGCCATGGCAATCAATTGGCTGAGGCAGAAATTGCACAGGTGAGGGGATTTAGGCTGATTAGGCCCACTGGCAGAGCCTGACCAGAGCCTTTTGTGGTGGTTCTGGAGAACCGTGGGTCCGACTGACTCGATACCGGACACTGCACTCCCTGTAGGGGTGTGGAACGCGTGTGTCGAATGTGAACGGCAAACGGTTCTCGAGTTGCGTGCATTACAACCGTACACACACACACACGCACGCACGCAGACAACCGTACACACACACACACACACACACACACACGCAGACGCACACACAGAGACGTGGCGCATTTATAGTAGGATAGGGGCACATTGTCCCAAACAAAGCTGTCAAGGTGCGCAATGTTCAAGGTTGTTCTTTATTGATACATCTTGTGTACAGGAACATAATAGTAAAAAAATAATTTGTTCTGGATCGTCACAACATTGTAGCAGCAGCATCAATAATAATAATAATAATAAATGTAATAATAATAATAATAATAATAATAATAATAATAATAATAATAATAATAGTAAACATATATACAGCAACAGTTAAAATAAATCTGTCCCACTTCTGGGTGAATGTCTGGGCTCAGTCATTTCTCATATTATGTACCTTTTAAATATGCACTTTGTAATAACACGGTTTATGTCATGTATAGTATGTTTACACTGAGGCCAAAGGGAGGCACGCGTCGTACGCACATCCCAATAAAAATGTACAGGTAGGTGCTGAGCAACAATACGTACACTGCAGAAGGAAGGCAAGTCCACACACTGGCCCCACACACACACACACACACAGATCCCCCCCCCGGTACTGTGTAAAGCCCAAGCAACACTAATGGGTCGAGACTAGGGATGTCCCGATCACGTTTTTTTGCTCCCGATCCAATTCCGATCATTTGATTTTGAGTATCTGCCGATACCGAGTTTTCCCGATCCATTTCCATAGAACATATCACAACCAATATCCAGTCTAATATCATGATATGGATTTAATATTGATACTATACTATATAGTACTACTATACCGGTCAGGTTTTATTGCTCCCGATCCGATTTCCGATCACTTGAAAATGACGTGATCGGCCCCCGATTTTCGATCACATGATCGGATCGAGACTACCCTAGTCGAGACCCAACGAAACGGTTTTAGCGTTGTGTCCCAGCGGTGTGATATGTCCTGGTGCACGTCGGCGCAAGCCCACGCAAGTCGACCCAAGTGATTCAATTGGTTCAATAAATTGAATGGTTGCTCGCAACTGCATGCGTCTACTCGCAACCGTTGGGGTTGCAAGATAGTCGCATGGCGACCCATTGGTGTGGTTTGGGCCTTAAGGCTTTGACACCCCATCCTGGCACACAGTGGCACGAGTGAGCAAGTGAAAAATAAGTTGTGTTTCAATCAGACTGTCCTGGAGATATTCATTCGCTCCCTCTCTCTCTATTTGAGTTGCAGCTATCCTTTAACCCATTTAGGACCAAAAACCCCTTTTGTGTTTTTGAGTGGTGTAAACCAGGGGTTCTCAACCCGTGGGTCGCGACCCCTCGAGGGGTCGCCAAATTATTTTGGGGGGGTCCCCAAATTATTTAAAAAAAAAAAAAAAAAAAAGGGGGGGGGGGGGGGGGGGGGGTTTGCATATAGTACACATAGTACATGCATACACCTTGATGGTTTCAGCATGTATTTATGGTGTATTGTCTCTATTATTAAGGTTATTGTAGCAGTCAATTTATATTGGGGGCCGGGAGGGGGCGGGGGTCCCGAGACGTTGCCAAAGCATTTTCGGGGGTCCCCGGCCAAAAAGGTTGAGAACCCCTGGTGTAAACCACTCCTACAACTGGCTTTGTTAGTCTGTGCAGAAAAAATGAGCATGGTTGCTATGTTCACCCTGTTCACCCGGGTGTGATTTCATTACGTCAGACATGATTTCATTACGTCAGACAGTCTATATAAGACCTTACACCACTCAGTTCACACAGGTGTGATTTTTTACCTTTCAAGAAGGCAAACCCATTGTGGGGTTCTTGTTACCATGTACAGTATATAACAACATATATGTATTTTTTTCTTTGAATAAATATTTGAAGTTTTTCAGAAAACTTGGGTCAGCATTTAGAAGGCGTTTTTAGAATGGACCTCAGTCCTAAATGGGACGTGATGTGACGTGGATGCTCAAATGGCATAGTGGACGGAACAACAAGCTAGCTCACTTTGCTCCTGCACACTTCATATGTACGGTAGGGCATTCACTTCTAGTCATTTTTACTAGTTGACTAGTTGCCTAGTTTACTAGTCGACTAGTCGACTAGTTGTTAAACCACCTTTTATGTTTTATGTTTTTCTCCTTATCAACTAGTCGACTAGTACCAGCAAGGTCGACTAGTGGATTTACTAGTCGACTAGTAAACTAGTCGACTAGTTGCTTAATGCCCTAATGTACGGTATGTGTTTCATCAACATGTCATGGTCAAACCCAATGAAACTACTGAAGAAGGCTCTGTTCCATTTAGTGTATAGCACATTGGTTCTCAAACTGATTAATTTCAAGGACCCGAGTCATAACTATTGAGAGTAGAGATGCACGATATAATCGGTAGTGTAATCGGAATCGGCCATACAAAATAATTGCATTTTTATAGCGCTTTTCCAAGTGCTCAAAGCGCTTTACAATGGTCCATTCATTCATACATTGGGAGGTGAAGCGGCGAACAGTCGACGCCAGCGTCCTCACTTCCCACATTCACACACCAATGGTGGTGAGCTCACACCGATCAACTCATTGGAGGCAATGTAGGGTTCAGTGTCTTGCCCAAGGACACTTCGACATGTTGACAGGAGGACGACCTGCTCTACCTCCTGAGCCACAGCCGATCGGTATCGGATTGTTCTCAAAATAATCCAGATTAGTTTCACCGATATTGATGACGCAATAATAATGTGACCGGCGTCAGTAAAAATAGTATATTAATTGATTGATTGAAAACGTTGTTAACACTTTTGGCCAAGCCGCTATAGGCTTGTATACATTGTGGTCCTCTCTATAATATCGGAATCGGTCGGAATCGGTATCAGCAGATACCGTACTGTATGTCCCTGCAAATAATCGGATATGGGTCATAATTTCATAATCGTGCACCCCTACTTGAGAGTGTACAAATGGAACCAAAGTCCAATTGGTTCCATCTGTACACTGTCTCAGAGTTACACACCTGTAAGGGACTATTTGGAAAACCCCTCAAGGAACCATGGAGCGTAGCTGGAGAGTGGAGACCCACTGCTGTGTGTTTCCAGTGAGCCAACATGCAACACTATCAGCACCCTGACTCTGTTTGACCAGAATGGAACAGAGCCTTCATTAGTATTGTCGGAAACACCTGTGAAGGAAGTAAAGGAAGAGGCCCAATTTCTTTCCAATATGGTGATTCTTGTGCATATAGAGCCTATTGTGTGGTGAAAGAAAGTTGAGTGACATTTCACTTGCGTCATCGGAGCACTTGAAGAAAGTAGTTGAAGCCAGCTCAACTTTTATTTTCGCACTTGTCACTGCGGTGACAAGTGTCGCGCTTCACTGTGTATAGCTTCATGTCACTGACTTCCACTGAAAAGAACTGCCTATAGCTTCATGTCACTGGCTTGCATTGATTTAAAGGCCTCCGTAGGCCCTGCTGTCACACTGGCACTGTCACAGTGTCAACACCAGAGCCCTCGGCGTGCCACACATTCCTGAGCCATTAACACATTGTGACCTCGTGGCTCGGAGCCAGTGTTGATTATGATGGCAAAGTTTGACTTGGCTTTAGTCATAGGCTTTTTGAATAAAATGTCATTTAGTTTCAGTCATATACTTTAGTCATCTGAAAGGTTTCAGTTCACAACGTGTTGTGAGCTTAACTTGGCTATTTTCCCGAGCACAACACACGAGCACAACCAAACTTGTCTTCTACTGGATCTCTTCTGCACTAGTCCCTCTCCCTAATATTTTAGTCTAGTTTTTATTTGTTAACAAAATTAATAATTAGCCTTGGTTTTAGTTATCATAGTTTAGTTTTTATTTCGTTTTCGACGGTGAAAAAAGGTAGTCAACGAAAAAAAACGTCTAGCGGAGGTGCTCCGATAGATCGGCCACCGATTGGTGATCGGCCGATTTTCACTCCAAATGACTCGATCGGTGATCGGCAATTTATACGATCTGAACTCTGGAGAAACCGATTATTTTATACCATTTAAGTGGTATAAAAGTCAATCAGATATATAGTATAATATCGTTTTGCATCTTTGTGACAGGCCTACAAATTCTCCCCTTCCTCCCCACACACGCAAGGAACAGTTTTGACGTGGATTTTGACAATATTAACATTTTCCCCTTACGCACAAGATCGGTATCGGCTGACCGAGAGAAAAACAATCGGTGATGGGTACTGTATATCTGTCCCAAAAAACCTCTAGACGAAATCAACAGAAACACTGCTCGGAGCCCGCCAGATGTGTTGAGCTTATTGTCCTTGTAACTCCTTCTCTCTCCCCACAGACATGACTCCTCTCTCTCTCCCCACAGACATGACTCCTCTCTCCCCACAGACATGACTCCTCTCTCTCCCTTATTCTCTCTCCCCACAGACATGACTCCTCTCTCTCCCCACAGACATGACTCCTCTCTCTCCCTTATTCTCTCTCCCCACAGACATGACTCCTCTCTCTCCCCACAGACATGACTCCTCTCTCTCTCCCCACAGACATGACTCCTCTCTCTCTCCCCACAGACATGACTCCTCTCTCTCCCCACAGACATGACTCCTCTCTCTCCCCACAGACATGACTCCTCTCTCTCTCCCCACAGACATGACTCCTCTCTCTCCCCACAGACATGACTCCTCTCTCTCTCCCCACAGACATGACTCCTCTCTCTCCCCACAGACATGACTCCTCTCTCTCTCCCCACAGACATGACTCCTCTCTCTCTCCCCACAGACATGACTCCTCTCTCTCCCCACAGACATGACTCCTCTCTCTCCCCACAGACATGACTCCTCTCTCTCTCCCCACAGACATGACTCCTCTCTCTCCCCACAGACATGACTCCTCTCTCTCTCCCCACAGACATGACTCCTCTCTCTCCCCACAGACATGACTCCTCTCTCTCTCCCCACAGACATGACTCCTCTCTCTCTCCCCACAGACATGACTCCTCTCTCTCTCCCCACAGACATGACTCCTCTCTCTCCCCACAGACATGACTCCTCTCTCTCTCTTCTATCTCCCCACAGAGGTGACACATTGTAAGGTGGACGGAGCATTGGTTGATGGGTCACGTAAAGGGCCAAAGTCAAGTTGAAGCCTTGAAGTCATAATTGGTCCAGAGGCAGCTTGCCTCTGGACCAATGACAAGACACGACGCTCCAATGAACAACATCATACAACGCGGCATCTAAAGCGCACATGCCGCATCTATAACCTTTCCCTACCTCACACACACGTGCTTCTCTGCCTTACATCAGGCGTGAAGGTGTCTAGGTACAGTTATAGACCTTGTGACTGACCGTACACATTTTGTTCGCAAGTAGATGGTTTGCTCCATTCAGTACATCAGACCAAAGCATGTGCAGGAGAACGCCGATCTCTACATCAGAGCGACATCCGAGTTGATGTGGAGGTAAATGTTTTTTTTATGGACATACGGCGATTTCAGTGTTTTTCTCCATAAGCACTGCTCGCCACAAGTCCATCCACTGGCGGTCTAAGCAGCCTAAAATACACGTTTTCTTACTCGCAAACGTGTTACTGTGCACGAAAGGGGGGTCCAACTTCTGTCCAGAAAGATTACAATATCGTTACACTGTATATACCGTTGCTGCGATATAAAAGTACATAGTACACAGAGGTCCGTGATAGAAGAGTTTGGCACATATTGCACACCCCGCCCAAACTACAGGCAAATTATATAAAGGACTGAAATCACCAAACTTACCCTTTAGGTAGAGCACAGAGTAAAGGAGATTTGTCAGTAGAGTTCAGTAGAATTTAGCAGAGCTACCATGTCAGGTAGAGTTGTGGAAAGAATCCATAGGGGGCTCGTCCGGAAAACCGGATGTCCCGGTGGGCTGGAGAACATGGTCTCCTCCAGAGTGTCTCGTCCAAATGTCTCCTCCTAGTGTTTCGTCCAAATGTGTCCCCCAAATGGTATTCCAACAAGTCTTTCTCCTTTGGTGTCTCGTCCAAATGTGTCCTGAGTCCTAATGGAATTCCAAGTCTTTCCCCACCCCTGCTGTCTCTCCCAATGTGTGCTCCAAGTGTCTCCTACTAGTGTCCCCTCCTTCCGTCTCCTAGTCCTGGTGTCTGCTGGTCGTGTCTTCTCCTGGTTGTGTAGGCACATCTAGTACCAAGGCACGTCTCTCTGTCAGTACACCTGAGAGAGAGAGAGAGAGAGAGAGAGAGAGAGAATTAGGTTCCCAACTTCCCGTACCAAAGAGTTTAAGTAAATTGCCAAAAGCACTAAAGGAGAGTTTAGTGAGGAGAACGTGTGGAGTAAGACAGATAATCTGGGTGGAAAACAATCTATCAATAAGCTAAACAAATCAAACAAAAGTATTTCTTTGACCAAAGTTTCTACGGTGCAAGTAAACGTTGTGCGTGACTAGAGCTGGAATTTGTGACTACAAAGACATTGAGCCCAATTCAGGTTCAGCTACAACCAGGCTTAGGCAACAGCAGGCCATATTGTTTTCCATATAGGATGCTTGGTGACAACTAGGCTTGTGATTGGCTGAGACGGGAGTAGGCCTAAGAGAGCTCTAATCTGTTTTCACACGCTGAATGATCAGCCACGCCTTGGCAACATGTACGACACACTCATCGGCACGTGCAAGATGTTGCCCCCCCCGTATTCGTAAAGGCCTATTCATACTCCAGTGATAAGGTGATAAAGTGACTCACCGCTCACCCCAAAACACATCTCTCTGTTTTTACTAATCGCCGAAAAGGGGAGTAGCTTATCACCTAAAACTGGAGTATGACACCTCCATCAGTAAAGGTGCGGCTCCCTATCATCCTTCAAAACCACCACCAAAAACGTTCAACAGGACCTAGACTGAAACTCTAGCAGCACACATGGCTGGCTACCACCAAGCTCCAGGCAGGGTTAAAAACAAAAAGGTTAATCGTCAATCAAATCAAATCAAATCAAATCAAATCCCCACTCGGCCGTTACGGGAGGGCTTAGTTCGTAGCTAAACAGTCCTCTTTAAGTTCCCCATGTAAGACCTTCCCTTTAAGAGCGTGTTGAACATAATGTACACTGACATTAAATCATGGTCACAGACAGCTGCTGCTGCTGCTGGCACACAACCTAAGCCCAGCCTGACAAACTGTGTTGTATTGAATTCCACAGTGTGGGAGTCATAATACCATGGAGTAGTTAGAATACTTTAGACAATTAATACTGAGTCAGAATACTTAAGAATAGTGCTGCTCACTGTGCTCAGGGATTAGCAGGATTAGCAGATGAAAAGCTGCCAATATTATTATTTCTGCCCCAAAATCTATAAATCTCTATTAACCGAATGTATGCCAAGGACGTGGGACCTCGTTCTTCTCTCCACGACCCACCTGTGCAGAACGAGGGAACCCGTCTTTCTTTCATTTATAAATAGTCCATTTTTCTCCTCAAAATGAGACAAACTGCGATCTTTAAGACCTTATAACTTTAACTTTGATCACGCTAAGAAAGTGAAACCATCCCGCGACAATGCATAGCCTGGAATGAGAATGTGTCTCAAGAATGGACGGCTATCACTTCCGGGGCGGGCCGAAGTGACCCGTCTTGTAAGCTTATAGCGTGGAGTTCTCTGGCACTGGCGCCACGTTCTGGCCTAGAGGGGAAGCACACATCGTGTTAAGGCAGCCGCCGGGTTCCACCAAGGGGCCAGTGAGGCTATTCAACGTTGAAGCTCTGGGCCCTAGTGGTAGGAGGAGGTAGTGACCGGGAAACCCCGTGCAGCTGGGCTTTAACATTGTGTCGTGACGTAGGACCATCACTCCAACGTCACTCCGGACCTCAAATTTGAGGTCCGGAGGAGGGACTTCCGGCAGTCTTCCGGGTGCTTCAAAACGCCACTGAGCAACTTCCACTGACATGAATAGCTGGGGGGGCGGAGCTTCGCGCCAGTTCAGTCTCTATCCTTTTATATACTCTACGGGTTCCACGCACCGCACAAGGTGCCCTTTTTTATCACTCGAGCACCTGCCTCTATCATTCTTAAATTCTATCATTCCATCCATATATTCATGTGTTCAGGTGTGTGGTCTATCCCAAGGCCC
>NC_136803.1:19257781-19312781 GCF_951216825.1 Electrona antarctica | reverse complement strand
CAGCTCTTCCAGTCATCCCAGATGGTTCTCCATACATCTGGCCAGCTCTTCCAGTCATCCTGGTTCTCCATACATCTGGCCAGCTCTTCCAGTCATCCTGGTTCTCCATACATCTGGCCAGCTCTTCCAGTCATCCTGGTTCTCCATACATCTGGCCAGCTCTTCCAGTCATCCTGGTTCTCCATACATCTGGCCAGCTCTTCCAGTCATCCCAGATGGTTCTCCATACATCTGGCCAGCTCTTCCAGTCATCCTGGTTCTCCATACATCCGGCCAGCTCGTTGGTGCTTTGCGCTCCAACTTACTGGAGCCATTTCGACTTGAGGCTGATTCTAAAAATAAATGCTTCAAAATACTAAAAGTTTTCTGAAAAACCTATGTTTCTATGTCAGTGGTGCTCAACCTTTTTCATGTCAAGGATCCCCAGAATGATCTGTATTTGGCTGCGGACGCCCATGTGAAAATATGTTGTTCCAGGGACCTCCCAGAAGCAAAGATTTGAGTTAAAAACGTTCACTGTGAAGGAATATATATTCAAAGATTTGTGCCACATTTTCACGATTGCGCTACGAGCTTGTAGATCTGCTATTTCTCAATAGCTAAACTATAACATAAAAATGCTTAAAACACCAAAAGGGGTTCCTGTCCAGAATGGGTTACACTCCAGGGCCAGCAGTTTGCAAGGCCCTGTGCGAGACTATTTCATATACAGTAGGTACAGCTGTAGCTTCCGTCAAAAAACGTATTCCAGGGGTGTCACAGGGTATCTGGAGGTGGGGGGGATGAGCGTGGCGAGGGGTGGATGCCCGCTCGCCGAATTTGGCGTTTTTGTTTATTTTTTTTGTTCTATTTTTAGCCTATTCCCGGCCAACATTCCCAGGTAGGCATTCTTTGGCTAGGCAAAAATGTCTCAATCCCCGTTCAATCAATCTTAAATGGGCCAATAGGCTTTCATATAGGGGAAACAGAGTTGTTGCTGACGTCCAAGTGAAAAACAAAAAAAAACAGTCGGCTGATCAAAAGTGGGGGGGATGAAATCACCGATCTGTGAGAGTGTCGCAACGTACTCAAAGTGAAAGGTGGTGACGTGCCTGCCATATTCATAGGTCACCGATTTCAATGTAACGCAACAATCCCAGCTATAGTGCTTTTGGTCGTCCAACAGTTTCTTAACCACTCGCTGGGAGGAGACTAAAAAAATAGCAGATCCAGCGTCGGGGAGCAGCTTTATAACTCTATGGGAGCAGCCTTATAACTCAATGGGAGCAGCTTTATAACTCTATGGGAGCAGCCTTATAACTCTATGGGGGCAGCTTTATAAATCTATGGAAGCAGCTTTATAACTCTATGGGAGCAGCCTTATAACTCTATGGGGGCAGCTTTATAACTCTATGGGAGCAGCCTTATAACTCTATGGGGGCAGCTTTATAACTCTATGGGAGCAGCCTTATAACTCTATGGGGGCAGCTTTATAACTCTATGGGAGCAGCTTTATAACTCTATGGGAGCAGCCTTATAACTCTATGGGAGCAGCTTTATAACTCTATGGGGGCAGCTTTATAACTCTATGAGAGCAGCCTTATAACTCTATGGGAGCAGCTTTATAACTCTATGGGGGCAGCTTTATAACTCTATGAGAGCAGCCTTATAACTCTATGGGGGCAGCTTTATAACTCTATGGGAGCAGCCTTATAACTCTATGGGGGCAGCTTTATAACTATGGGAGCAGCCTTATAACTCTATGGGAGCAGCCTTATAACTCTATGGGAGCAGCTTTATAACTCTATGGGGGCAGCTTTATAACTCTATGGGAGCAGCCTTATAACTCTATGGGAGCAGCCTTATAACTCTATGGGGGCAGCTTTATAACTCTATGGGAGCAGCCTTATAACTCTATGGGAGCAGCTTTATAACTCTATGGGGGCAGCTTTATAACTCTATGGGAGCAGCCTTATAACTCTATGGGGGCAGCCTTATAACTCTATGGGAGCAGCTTTATAACTCTATGGGAGCAGCTTTATAACTCTATGGGAGCAGCGGCGATTCACTTGGAAAAAAGTGTTGTTCTTGATTGTGCACACGAATCACATGGGGCCTTTTGATTTGGTGTAGCGCCAGGGCTCTCAGAGGGGTCGATTCCGCACTTCAGAGAGG
Organism: Electrona antarctica; assembly: GCF_951216825.1. Lineage (NCBI taxonomy): Eukaryota > Metazoa > Chordata > Actinopteri > Myctophiformes > Myctophidae > Electrona > Electrona antarctica. Next base: position 19,310,627 of record NC_136803.1, on the reverse strand, counting down.
GCAGAGAGAGTGTGAGAGGGAAAGAGAGAGAGACTTTTGCGGTTCTAGATATTATGACATGTCTCAACATATTGCTGGTGATCGACACCAGAACCTTGTGGTTCAAAGGACCACTGTATTGCCATTATTCTTCATAAAATATACTTCATTCTCCCCCTGGCCTACACACACACACACACACACACACACTCGCGCGCGCCCACATGTAAACACCACATAATTCAACACTCAAAGCCAAAACCATTAACTACAATAACAGCAGCAGCAGCCCGCTCAAACACAATGAACACAGAGCGACAGAGTCACAGAGGAAGTCATCTCTCAATCTGTCAGCACCACACCACTGCCCTGCGTGTAGAATTAATTTGAATTAATTTAAAAGATGTTAGCTCTCTATGGCAGGGGTTCCCACACTTTTTCATGTCAAGGACCCCCGGCACTCGGTGCCACGCTATGAGCTTGTAGATCTGCTATTTTTCAACAGCCTTTAACCATTAATCCATTGAGACCTGGAACGCATCCATGTCACGTTAGCGTTTAACCACATTAACCATTAACCCATTTTGGGGCGGGAACCCGTTTTGGTGTTTTAAACATTGTTATAATTTAGCTATTGAAAAATAGCAGATCTACAAGCTCATAGCGCGCCACCGAGTGGCGCGCTATGAACTTGTAGGTCTGCTATTTTTGAAAAATCATTAAAATGTGCCTCAAATCTTTCCGAAAATTGTCATGATTTAGAAAACTGGCCTGAATGGGTTAACATAATGGTTGAAGGTTGGGGGAGCTGGGCGATAACTACACTAGCTACTCCAACAGGCTGGAGCAGAACCTGTCAGAGCCGCACTCCCAATATTTCAATCTGAAGACTCACGGTCTCTTCAGACAACACCGTCCTCAGCCCGTAGCAGCATGTGCCCTAGCCATGACGACCAAGCGGTCTTATGCAAAGGTTAAAATGTAATTTATATAGTGTGTTATTTAGACAAATGCCAGGTCCGTTTATAGTTTGTATAGTTTCAATGTCTATGTGATTTATTTTCTGATTATTATAATGTTTAGACTGATGCTAGGTTCTTGGTTATGATCCTATAGATTACCGAGAGGTCTATATTCGTGTGATGTGCGTGTTTAGCTCGCTTACTCGCTTAACATCGCTCTGGATTAAGAGTGTCCGCTTAGAAATGACTAAATTGTAAATTGTGTAGGGTGATGAACAGGAGGTCAGAGTCAGTGGCGTATGCAGGAAGTACAAGTTGGCCAGGCGAAAATATAAATCCGCCCCCCGGCTCCGGTGGGGGGGGGGGGGCTGGGGGGATCGAACGTTAATAAACTAGAGACTATATAAATAAGGTATTTCTTCTCCTCCTTTCTCCCTCTATTTTTGAGTGGTGTAAACCACTCCTACGACTGGCTTTGTTTGTCTGTCTGTGCTCAAAAAATGAACACAGACACAATCTTGGTTAACCAGCTACTTAGAGTTATAGGACACTTAATGATCCAATAAACCAGTACAATTAATACATTTGTATAAAATAAGAGAATATGCAAGTATATTAAATGTATGTATTTGTATTCTCAATAATCACACCCGTGTGAACTGAGTGGTGTAAGGTCTTATATAGCCTGATCAGCTGTGGTCTGACGTAATGTCTGACGTAATGAAATCACACCCGGGTGAACTGGGTGACCGTAGCAACCATGCTCATTTTTTTAGCACAGACAGACAGACACGTAAACTAACAAAGCCAGTCGTAGGAGTGGTTTACACCACTCAAAAAGTACAGTATGCATGCAGCAACAGCAGCGGATAGTTCAATAATGAGTTTAGGTATACATTCAGAGGCCATTTGTACCTGCAAGCTAGTACAGGTACTCCCACTGAACCCCACGCCCTGGCTCTCCTATAGAAACACAAAGGCGTTGTATGTCTATGCATGTCTATGGGAGGGTCACGCCACGTAATGGGCACGCCGTGAATGGGGCGAATGGACGAGCAAGTCGGAGCAACATGCTCTGCCATTGTTATAAGTTTGGCGATTTTGTATCTTTCTTTTTAATCACCGTTAGTGATTAAAAAAAATCACTGTTAGTGATTAAAAAGGCGAGATTGATACTTGGGCGGCCTGCCCTCGCCTTATTGTAAATACGCCTCTGGAGTAGGACAGAAGCGCTATACGTGCTCCCGGTGGGGGATCCTCGTGAGCCAGTGGACAGCAGTGACTGGACCACACAGACATGTGTGGGGGATTTAAGAATTCGAATAACGACATAATTGTCAAGCAAAAAAAACATTTTAGATATGTTCAGATGATGTACAGAACATCACAGCATCAGTTCTTGTTGTTTGACTCGCATTAATTGAACACTCATTAACAACACATTAAAACACCTTGGACAGCTCTACACAGACTCTTCTCCCTTCCCTAAAACACCTAGACAGCGCTCCATACGTGCCAGACTCTTCTCCCTTCCCTAAAACACCCTGGACAACACTCCACACGTCCAAGACACTTCTCCCTTCATAAAAACAGCCTGGACAACGCTCCACACGTTCTAGACTCTTCTCCCTTCACTAAAACACCCTGGACAACGCTCTACATGTCCTAGACTCTTCTCCCTTCACTAAAACACCCTGGACAACGCTCCACACGTTCTACTCTTCTCCCTTCACTAAAACACCATGGACAACACTCCATTATGTCCTAGACTCTTCTCCCTTCACTAAAACACCCTGGACAACGCTCCACATGTCCTAGACTCTTCTCCCTTCCCTAAAACACCCTGGACAACGCTCCACACGTCCTAGACTCTTCTCCCTTCACTAAAACACCCTGGACAACGCTCCACACGTTCTAGACTCTTCTCCCTTCCCTAAAACACCCTGGACAACGCTCCACACGTCCTAGACTCTTCTCCCTTCACTAAAACACCCTGGACAACGCTCCACACGTCCTAGACTCTTCTCCCTCCTGCATTGCTGTGGAAAGAGTGGTGGAAGAAGCAGGTTTTTGGACTTAAAGGGGTCATTTTCACAAATACTATTCCATATTTGATATTCTTTAGATCAGACACACTCCATCAAACTCCATTTAAACCATTTTAGACTGATTGGAAACGCATATCACCGCTTCTGGTGACATTATCCTACTAATTACCCTGTGAGCCTGAGAGGAGACCATTTTTGTTTTGTCTTCCAATAATTAAAAGCAATATTAACACAATCGGATGTGAATCAAATTACAAAGGTATTTTTGAATAGCAGTAGTTCTACAAAAGTATCAAATTGGGATTAAGCAGTTAATAATAATCACAATCTGCAAAAAAACACTAACATAATCAAATCACGAGTAAAATAAATACTAATTATAGTTAGTTAATTTTGGTCCTTTTTAGACAAGGCTACAATGCCTACTGTAGGCCTATCAGTAAAGCACCAAAATGGTCCGAAAAGTAGCCTATACGTTGAAACTAAAGCAATTATTTTTCCTATACCCCATTTAAATTAAATATCAAAACAGATCAATGAACATATTATAGTTTCCTTCATGTTGTAGAACTTAAAACCCATTGAAAAACAGAAATACAAGTAAAGTAAAATGTATATGCTCAAAAATGTGTAGCCTACGGTAGTCTGCTTGAGTAAAAGCATAGGCTAGTTATAGGCAGGTCTATAATGCTAAAGTTAAATCAGCCTATATAGGCTACTGTCTGTATGAGATCATAGTGGTTCACTTCTCTCTCAGGTGCATACCATCAGTTTAATGACGTGCACGCGCCTACAGCAGCTTGCCTTGTAAGATTTCGAGACTAAACGCGCGCAGCCAGCCAAGCCAAGTAGTCTATCAATCAGTATAGTCTATCAACATACACACACGCGCGCGCGATACGAGGCACAATCTGCTGCCCCAAACAGCTTCTGTTTTGTCGCGTGCAGATATAGCCTACACTGTGTCACTCTCTCTCTCACACACACACACACACACACACACACACGAGCGCGCGCGCACGCACGCTGTCTAAGTTTCTCTCTCAATTCAATTCAAAAATGTGTTTTATTGGCATGAGAAAGAAGAAGACACTTATTTCAGAGCAAAAGTGGAACAAAAAAACACAGTCAGTAGGCTATACCTAAATGTAAGGAGAGGCTACAATTCCACTGTAATATAATAAAAGACACACATTTAAACAAACCAGAGCTGTGTTGATTGATTCCATTGCAACTCACCTAAATCACTGTGGTGTCTGTGGTTGTTAGAAGTTATAGTCTCCAGTAGTTCTGTGTTGCACTTCCAACATTCGCAACCTGTTGCGCATGCAGCGCAGCGCGGCGGAGCGGAGTGGAGGGCCTGGCTCTTTTACCCCGGGTTGTCTTTGATCAAACCCGCTTGGAGAGCACCGAACCCCGGCATCCTGAGCGCTCCGTGCCGCTGGAGCCAGATGCGTCACGGAAGACTTCCAGTTCCAGCCGCTCCGCTTTGACTACAAACGCATCTTAAACTACATGAATAAAGTTCCAGACTGTACTTTCCCGTGGCTCCTCTCTTCTGACTCCTGGACTGGAGGAGGTTCACACGTGGACTTTATTAACGGAGACAGAGAGGCAAGTTTGTCCGGTTCCGATGCGTCCTGGTCCGGGTTCACTTCCCTTCTGCAACCACCACGCGCTTCTCTCTCTCTCTCTCTCTCTCCGCCTCCTTCCTAACCGCACTCGGTCCTCCCTCTCTATTCTCCTTTCTCCTCTGTTCTCTCTCTCTCTCTCTCTCTCTCTCTCTCTCTCTCTCTCTCTCTCTCTCTCTCTCTCTCTCTCTCTCATGGTATGTGTCTGAGACTTGAAGCATGACAGATTGCTGGATGTCTCTATTGTCACGCGCGCGCACGCACGCGCGCAAGCACACACACGCACACACACAGGCTACACCAATAACGATACCCATATGTACCTGTCAAATTACTTCCTTAATGTCAACAAAGTCCTCAATCACAACACCAGAGGGAGTTCCACAAACCACGTTCAACCCAGATTCGGCTCAGAGTGTGAAAAATCACACTCGTGTGAAGTGAGAGGCGCTCTTCATCATCATCATCATCATCATACATCGCATTCCATGCTCAGCCAAACAAATCATCACAAATGTCATTCCGGCCAATCTTTTTATCCTCAATATGTACTTTGCTCAGCCAATCAAATCATCGCTATGCGGGGGATCAGCCAATCAAATCATGTGTGCTAGCGCCCGTCAAAAATTAAAGTCCCCAACCTATTTTCGAGGGGCACTGCACTCCTATGGACAGCTTTGTGTGTTTGTGTGTTTATAACACGGAATGTGTGATAAGAGCACCCCTTCGCACGTGTGTGATTTTTTCCATACTGCACACGTTTTTCCCTTTTGTCCCTTTTTCCATAGAAGTGTATATTTGTACGTCGTACTTATGTTATGATGAACTGAAAATGGAGGACCCCTGATGTAAACATGCCAGTGCTTATTTCAGGTTCTATCCTCGTAGCGGTTTTGTATATTGACCTGTCCTGTAGGCATACTTTCGTTTGAAACTGTACACTGTACAACTGTACTGTACAACTGTATACTCTACAAATTGTGATGTCAAATTCAAGTTCAATCATTCAATCAAATGTTTATAGTTGTGTCAGTAACACATGTTGCCATGATGCAGGAGAGATCTGGGATTCTTACAACATGAATGAGTTTCCTGTCGACGTGCGCGCACGCGCGCACTGTCGCGCACGCACTGCCGCACACACACAGTTTTAAGGTGAATGGAAGAACAGCCCTTATTTATCCATCTGCTGTGTCTATCTGATAATCTCTCGCACACGCACACGCACACGCGCACACACACACACACACACACACACACACACACACACACACACACACACACACACACACACACACACACACACACACACACACACACACAGAGAGAGAGATTGTGTGTGATAAGTGTATTTGTACAATATAAGACCGTATCATCTTATCCTCTTCACCTCTCTATCTCTCCATCCTATACGCTCCCCCCCCCCCTCTCCCTCTCATTCTATCTCTTTAACAGTTCCTCAAGCGTTCTTCATTTCCAGGACCCCCATCGTGTGATATGAATCTCAGGCCAAGGACCATGACTTTAAGAAACAGTCTGCACTTAGAAATGTTTTCTTTTCTCATTTAGCGCCCGCAGCACGTCGCAGCAACCTCAGACAAACAGACACGTTTATTGTGCTACTCTCAGGTCTTCATCAGCGAGGGCGGAGGCTCTCAAAAGCCCCCAGCCCAGAACCGAGAGGGAGGAGAACTGACGCGCAAAACCGGACATGCTAACCGATCTGTATAGCCGCTGCAGCTGAGGCCAGACACATGAACGAGCACAAACGGTTTCGACCAATGGGCTCGACTCACGAGCTTTGTGGAGATTTTGCCATCTTGCCATTAAGTAAACTAGAGCGGTGCCCGTGGAGCCTCTACAGCGGTGCAGACGTCAGAATGATGTCAGATCAGGCCATCTCCATATATGGACCCTGGGCAGGGTTCCCTGTCCAGAGCCCGGGCAGAGGCCTTTTTGGGGCGGTTCTGGACAACCGTGGGTCCGACCGATGCGACACCGGTCACTGTGGTGGGGTGGAACGTGTGTGTCGAACGAATTTGAAGGCGGTGGGGTGAACGGTTCTCGAGTTACGTGGATTACACACAGACAGACGTACAGAGACTTGGCACATTTATAGATAGATGGCAGGGTGGCAACTAGCCGCAATTTACCATTGACCATCGAGTGGCATCAAACTCACCAACATTGCAGCTGTATGAAAAGCTTATCCTCTTTCTATCTGCAAAGTGTTGGTTTCATGAAAATCCACCGTAGACATGTTATGAGCTAATTTCTGTCAAGAAATTCCTTGCAGTGGTGATTATTTTTCTAAGCGTTGGAGTTTGAAAGTGCTCGTTGGATATCACTCAACAGCCCTGGGTAACCACCGGTTTAGAATTTGCACCTAATGCATGCATGGAGGCAGCAGGTGGACGGCGTTGCTTTACAGAAAACAAGCGCTTCCAAACTCTGCATGCTGGCAAGATGGCCGCGGTCTGCAAAAGGTCAATAGGTTGTTTTTATGAATGGACACTAGATCGATTTCAGGTGTTTGTACCTCGTGGACGTTGGCTCATGAGACTAGATAGTTACAGGTCCTCCTCCACCTGAAATGGCTTGAGGAACAACTGCTTAAAGTATTAATATTATAATAATAATTATTATTAGCATAGATATATGCACTCTACAGAGAGCATGCACCTCTCTCTCTCTCTCTCTCACCCTCTCTCTCTCATCCCATATTTTCTTGTAAACATCTTCACGCTCCATTAAACTCTTCACTGCCTCAAGTCTGATCTCACCTGTGTGTGTGCGTGTGTGCGTGTGTGTGATGTGCATATGGAGGTATGGAAGTCCTCAGGAGACCTACATTAACCCATTAAGTAAGACCTGAGGCTGATTCTACAGTCTTGTAAAGCAATGGTTCTCACACTTTCAAGAACATGTTCAAAAACAGCAGATCTATACTCAGTGCTGTGAGCTTGTAGATCTGCTGTTTTGATCTGCACGGGTAGGCATGTTACATTATATACTTTGTGGTTGAAAAAAAATTATATAATGGTTCTCTCTCTCTCTCTCTCTCTCTCTCTGCAGTAGGCCTACTATAGAGGTCCTGGTAGCATAATATGCTACTTTTATTTTAGGTTTTCATATATTGAAAATCTAAAAATAAAGTAAAGAAAAAAGTGCTCATTGAACTGTTCCGAAAATAGCAGGTCAACAAACTCACAATAAGGCGTCATATTTTTTGATTAGCCGAATGTAGTTACAAAAGGTAAAAAATAAAAGCTTTTTTCCCCACGTACAATCGTTTGTATGTTTACTAGAATTTCGCGGGCCTTCGGCCCGCTCATCCCAGAGTTGCGTTGCCCCGCGTTGCGATACAGAAGTCCACAGTGACACGCGTTGTATGCAGCTGTTTTGTGTTGTAGCGCGTGCGCTCGTGTGCGTGTAGTGTTGGTGTTGTTGTTCTTATCCATATATGCGCCTCGGTTCGTCCCGTTTGTTCCACGGCAGGTGTCGACGCAGTCGTTTGCGCAATGTTCGTGTTTGCATGATTTTAACTGTGTATGTAATCGCGGCGCTCTCCATCCAAGTTAGAATCAGTGTGCGGTGTGTTGTTGTTCTTCTTCTTCTACTTTTGTTTGCCGGCAGGCTGTTCAATGTGTGTGTGTGTGTGTGCGTGTGTGTGTGTGTGGCTGGCAAGCGTGTGTGTGTGTGTGTTGACATGTAGTAACGGATGGGTATTATTATTATGTGTTGTATTTTCACATCAAAGAAAGTTAATGTAAATGAAAATAAGCAGACATGAAAGTGCTTTTTACTGTTTTTGTTTACTTACAATAAATTACTGTTTTTGGAGAGCAAAAGATGTTGAGAATGGAGCAGAACATACTGTAGTATATTTTTTGGGGGACCTTGACTGCATTATAGTAGGGCTACAATCTTTTGGATTGCGGATTGCAGTGACCCCACATTGTTTGTTCGGGAACAATATTTGTAGTTACAATGAGGGCGACATGAGGCGAAGGGAGAGAAACACTTCGCCTCTCTCCAGTCCGTGCGTATGGTGCTGGTACGGATCGCATCGCTGACTGACATAAACACACGGTTACAATTCAGAGGCACTTCAATAAGAAAACTCAACTAATAACGCTTGTGTGTGTTAATCTGCCCGATGCTGACGTTAGTATATAATATTTAGATTGTTTTCCTGGCTGAATAACAACGGATCGCATCGCTGACTGACATAAACACTCCAATGCAGAGGCACCCCGCACGCACGCACACACACACAGTCACACACACACACACACACACACACAGAGAATCCATGCGCGTCGGTGCGTCGCAGTTGTCATGTTTCCATTAATTAAACGGGTCGCGCAATTGTCGTGTTTACATTAATGAAACTGGTGGTGCAATTGTCGTGTTTGCATGAATTAAACGGTGTATGTATGTAATCGCGCCGCTGTCCATCCAAGTCCGAATGTGTGTGTGTGTGTGTGGGACTGTGTGTGTTGTGGAAGACGGGGAACAATGTTGCCAGGGTCGTGAATTGTAAGCGAGTTGTAGTGTGTGTAAGTAGCGTGGTGAAAGGCTTTGTTTCTGGGTCTGTTTGCTTGTTTCTGGGCCTGTTTTCATAGACCTGGCAACAGTGGCCCGTGTGTGTGTGTGAGTAGTGTTGTGTTCGTGTTGTTCTTCTAATGTGTGTGTAGCATGTAACTTCCGGTGTTGCAATCGGACGTAACAGAAAAACTGTCGTGGGTGACGTGGTTGGCTTTGAGCAAATGGGAGAGGGGATGTAGTGTTGCCAGGTCCGCGTATTGTAAGCGAGTGGTAGTGTGTGTAAGTAGCGTGTTGAATGGCATTATTTCTGGGCTTGTTGTCATAGACGTGGCAACAAATTAGGCGGGGGTGTCGGTGCTTGTGGCGTGTTTGTGTTTATTATTGATATTGATATTGTTTGTGAGTGTGGACGGGAGCCGGCTTTAGTGGCAGTGCAATCATAGATATATATAAACACTAGATGGCTCAAGGCGGAGTTTCTGACGTCGTTCACCCGGCAGCCATCTTACATCGGGGATACAGTACAGTATGTTCAATGGCAGCTCAAACAGAAACAGTCATAACTCGCTCAAATCTTGACGGATTTACAAACTGGTTGGTTTATTACAAGCGTTGTCAACGTGGCTATGATTCAGGACGCTTATCTGCTTAATTTATGTTTTTTATATGAACGTCGTATAAAAGCATATAAGTATGCGGACGTCTCTGACGTTTATAACAAACCAAACCGTTTGAAAATCGGGTGAAAATTGAGCAAGTTATGGTCATTTAAGAGTACATGCCCCATAGACACAATGTTATGTGTCCCGAGGTAAGATGGCCGCCACGTAACGACGTCGCTCTCCATTGGCCAACAGCGCGGGTGAGCTATCTAGAGTTTATATATATCTATGAGTGCAATGACAATTTTTACGCGGGTGGGCGTGGGGCGCGACATGAGGAGATAGCCGTGGATCGACGCGGAGGGTAAGTCTGTGACGTGTTAGTGTGTTGTTGCAGTGTGTGTTGCTCCTGCTTCGGCTTCGGCACCCAGCGTGTCAGTGGCGTAGTACCCAGCGTGTCAGTGGCGTAGTAGCTGGTGACTTTGGGTATTGGGTTGCGTACATGTTTTCAATTGTATAATAGATATGCTGCATTGCTGCTGAATTATCTGAAGGAAGCTAAACCATAACTATGCATTGTTTTATTTTTGTATTATTGTTTCACTGGTGTATTGTATTGCACTGTATCGTATTGGTACGATGAGAGTCGTTTTTAAATGTGCTATACAAATACAATTGATTTGATTTGATTTGAAACAAAAGTAAGTTTTACTCTTTATACACAAGGTGTAACAATAAAATACATTAGAGATAGGATAGGAGAAGTTTCCTGGGAGCAGAGAAACATCCCTTCCTTTTCATTGTAACAATAAAATACAACCTTGAAACTTGAACTTTGATGTTAATCTAAATCAAACTCTGGCCAAGAACAGACAGCTCTACATGGCAGTTGGCATAAAGGGCATGTAAACTAACGAGTAGGCTAACTAAATAGGGCTATGTCAAATACTGTAACTGACAACTGTAGTGGTGTACAAAGTGCAATATTTGCCTCTTAACTAAAATAAAGGTGGGCAAAACACGCTTTATGCTTAAGCCCATACCTTTTTGGCTAAAATAGTCACCATGTTGACTAAGTAATATAAATTGCTCAACAACCATTTAGTTTAGTTTTTAAATGACCACATTTTTTTAACTAACAACTAACTTGAGTCATTTCCCCTCCTTTTGGCATGCTGAAAGGTGGATTTTCAGGCCTGTTTTAAAGGACGCCAGGGATTTGCATTTTTTTAGGGATGGAGTCAGGGCATTCCACACTTGGGTGGACCCTCCCGGGACCATTTGGTTTCATTTTACGCTCTCAAGAGTTAAAGATCTAAGGATGCATTTGGTTACCAACTCTCTATCATTTAGCTATAGGGACCACCTGGAACCCCCTCAAGGACCACTGGTTGAAAACCACTGATCTATTCTATAGTATCTTTTCTGGCCTAACTGTATTTTAACTGCTAGTACATGCCTTTGGTGACTGCTTTTCCCTCTCTGGATCAACAAAGGTCTCATCGTAAGTATAGTAAAGTTGTCAAATAATTGTGGTGGAGTAAAAAAGTACAATAACATATTGAAAAATGGAAAGTTTTACTTTCCATTTTTCCACCACGGGAAACTGAAGTGTATGTGTGTGTGTGTGTGTGTGTGTGTGTGTGTGTGTGTGTGTGTGTATGTGTGTGTGTGTGTGTGTGTGCTGTGAGATAAGCTAAAAGCTTGGAGGGCTCACAGAAAGACAACATCGGACGGAAGTCTTCCCGAGAATGATTTATCCTTTCTTTCATCTGAAGAACTCTCCTCTCCTCTCCTCTCCTGTAAGATGATGTATCCTTTCTCTCTCTCCTATCTCTACGCGAGGTCGATTGCTCACTGACCACATGAAAGACTTTCTGTATCTCTAGATACTCTGTCTAATGCCTGCCCCCCCAGCCGCCCCCTTCCCCCATACACACACACACACACACACACACACACACACACACACACACACACACACACACACACTCACAACACGCGCACGGACACACATGCACGCGACAGTTGGGGGGATACCAGATCTACAAGCCCACAATGTGTCACAACTTCTGACACGATGCTCCACCAGGCATTAAGCATATAGGCTTAACCACTTCAACCCCATATTATGGTCGAGTGGAGTCCCCCAGGGCTATATGCTGGTATCTTTTATGTTTTCTGTTATCGTGGCTATACCAATGACATCATCGTTATCCCAGTAACATCCTGCAGAGATTAATACTGAGGTACAGTGCGTACTGCCTGGTATGAATTTATAACTTATACCAGCATGTTATCTCTGCCTTTGTATACTATAGTTGCCAGGGTTATTGAATGCACTGCAACGCCTGGTTTCACATGAACACCTTTTGTACGTCAACACAAAACACACCGTAAAAGTATAATAGGGCTTGCAAACCTCGCACCTTTGGTATGCAAATTCGGGGGGTGCGCCATTTTGATTGTGATGAGTCACTACTATACCTGGCCAACGGATAGGCATACAGTGGTGGAAAAAGTACTCAATTGTTTTACTTAAGTAAAAGTACCAATACTGCTATTTAGAACTACTCCGTTACAAGTAAAAGTACGGAATTGAAAAATGTACTTGAGTAAAAGTACAAAAGTATCGGCATCAAAATGTACTTAAAGTACTAAAAGTAAATGTACTCATTGCAGGGCCAGCAGACCACCATGGCCCATCATGCTTCTCAAGACCAATAACTGATAATAAATTAAATAAAAAATTATAAAAATACTAGTCCTTACCCGTTCTGAATATATGAACAGCAAATGATGTTCAGTGTGGGTAATGCAATGTAATAGATCACATTACTGATAGGGGGGGAATTGTTTACAGATGGTCTAACAACAACAGGGTTTAAAGGAAAACTCCATGCTAGAAGGCTTTCTTACCTTTCTTAGTAGTTGTTACGTCCCCATCAAAGAGGTCCAGGTGTTTTTTGTGCAAAAACTCCTTATTGGCTATTTCCCCTACCATAAGCCCTCAATGAATTGCATTGAATGGGAATTGAATGGGGCTATGGGTTGTTGTGCTAATTCGGATAGGATATATACAAAAAATAATAATTTTGAGCAACGGAAATAAGCGAATTAGCACAACACCCCATAGCCTATATGGCACGGTGGTTGAGGAGGGAGAGGGAGCGGACAGTGTGGTGTCGAAACAGCGCGTGTGTTCACGTTAACATGCCCCCGTCCAACTGTCAGAGCTGGCTTTCAGGTGCCTGTGCCACGCAACCCCCGCGTTGGCCGCGATGCTTCCCCAAAGAAGAAGTTCTGTCGACTGACGCAAGAGTAGCTAGTAGTATCAGGGTCCGAGTTGTTTTCCCTGTGTGGGTCTGTTACGCGGAAAAGTGTGTCCCAGTATTAATCTGTGTCCGTCCCAACATGCATTTCCCTGGTGACCCGGAAGTGGACAGACAGACAGCGATCAGTCCATTTAGTAATGATAGGCTATTTGTAAATGTATATTAATCTGTGTAGTATTAGCACACTTATACTACACAATACTAGTAACAAATACTAGTAGTGGGCAAAGATGGATTTAACATAGCTTTGACTTAACCAAATACAGTATATCATTATTCATTATGATGACTATTAAAACAAAACCCAGAATAGTTCTGACGGAATGAACATATTTATTTTTTCCTAAGTCCTATGACACTGTTTTCCCCCCAAGCAGAACTAAAAGCCTATGGGTGCTTTGTCACTATGGGTGCTTTGTCACTCATTTAACTCTGACTCAGAGTTAAATTAACTACTGAGGTTACTGAGAGTGTACAGGACTATACGGAGAGGTGCGCGAACGCATCCGCGATGTATTGTGATGACCAGCTGTTGTAAATCATAGATGAAGAGACAAGAGACTCTCTGAATCAAATCTCCGCTTTGAAATTGTTTTTACGACATAATGACTTTATGACTCTCAGAGTCTCAGTCACTCGATCTGTCCCAGACTAGTCAGACAGAATATAGAAGCAGACAGCACAAGAGTGACAACTGACAAGTGATCATCAACATGTGTTACTCTCTGCAGTAAATAAATAGCGGTTTTATGTTGCAGGCTAGTTTGTTGTTAGCCACCTATCGGCTCGCTAACGTGAATGTATAACGTGTGTGAGATATGAGAGAGAGAGAGAGAGAGAGAGAGAGAGATAGCCATAATATAGCGCGCGAGAGAGAGAGTGAGAGTCACACTCAGAGGCGGCAGTGAGATGAATGTGCCGGTGAAACGTTACGTTAGTCCATTATCTATTTTATCCCCTTTATTCTGACCTTGTTTATGGTGAGAAGCCTACTTGTTCACACAACAAGTACTCAAGTAGGCTTAATAAATCCCATTTTGGCGAACTGAAAGAGCTCTAGCACTGTGCACTAAACACTCACCAACTTTATACACTTGATGCAGATCTAATATGGAGGGCTTGTAGGCCATCACAATCAAAATGACGCCTACCGTGACGTCAGCCTTGCATTCCCTATTAACATTATTATTAACATTAAACATTATGAGGGGCCACTGACCAGCTGCTGGACGCTCTCCTTCCAGGATTTGGGTGTTCGTGCTCCGCAGTCTTGCAGAGCTGACCAGATAGAACCGACTCGCGGTGCACGAAGGGACACATGTACACAAACACTTCCATGTAGCTCATAGACGCTTCCTATTATAGAAAACACAAACATAAAACACATTTTGTTTCATGGCTGAAAGCAAAAACATTAAAGGGACACATTTTTGCAACCAGATCTTATTTAAATTTTATTTGGGAGACAAGAAACACTTTCCCAGGGTTTTTATGTGGGTAATATGTGTTCACCTGTTGTAATTAAGAGTGATTGCAGGTGCATTTCTTGCACCTGTTTACAGTGTCCCATGAGCCTTTACGTGAATGTCAGGCATCACTTCCTCTTCCTCTTAGCTGTATAGCGAACGGGACTCCCTCTTTCCCAGCTGTTTCATTCTGACTGGTTGCTGTTGCTGCTTGTGACCATGAAGTGTTACCAGATTTGTCAAGAAAAACAATTGGTCAGCCCAAAATAAGCCAAACATAACCAACATTTACCACTTTATGTACATCGGCTCTTTGAAAATGGCAGATCTACAAGCTCACAGCAACACGTTGTGAGGTTGTATAGATCTGTCCTAACTCGTGTCACATTTGCCAGTGACAATGACAGGAGAATTTACGTCATGTGTGTCTGAGCAAATCAGCGTTTTTGTGCCAACACAAACATTAAATGCCATTGACAAAGAAAGGAGAATTTACGTCATGATGCCCCTCACTTCACACGGGTGTGATTTTTAAATATATTGAGAATATAAGAATCTTGTATGGAGGTCCCTGGCTCAAAACAAATCAGGTCCGTGGACAATCATCACCACTTTTTTGAGGGGCGCTAGCCCCTCCTATGCCCAGCTTTTAGTTAGGTCATTTCTGATGTCCGTTTCTCAGTGGATTTTGCCATCTATGAAGGTTAAATAACAAATTGAGCCCCCATGCCCCTCGCAAAAATGCGAGTACAATTCCTGAGAGCCCCAAATCCATATAGCCAAAGAAGTGGTTTTTTATGCAAAACTATTGCTTGGAATGGATTCAGAATCATGAAAACCCCCTAGTTTGACACATCACAGGGTAATTGTCTTAAAGCATAATGGAATTTAGAAAATGTTGCCTTATAGGTTGTCAATGATAGCCATAAGGATATGGGGCTCTCAAGAAATTAGCTCGTATTTTTGCGAGGGGCATGCAGGCTCAATTTGTTATTTCTTTTAAAATAAATATTATCCACCCAGTGTCAATTACCTAATGTAATCCTGGATTACTGCATGTTTTTTGTGAGGATACCTACCCTAGGGGACACGGGGAGAACATGCAAACTCCACACAGAAAGGCCCTTTCACCAACCCCGCATCGGGTATTTGTTATTTAACCACCAATTTGTTATTTAACCACCTCACAGATGGAAAATCCACTGAGAAACTGACCTTCGCTCTCCACGGTCACGGAAGTATCAGAAATGATCCAACTATTGTGTGTTTGTGTGCACCCCATAGTGATGATATGATTGGCTGAGCAAAGTGATTAGCCGGATTGGATTTGAGGATAAAAGAATCACACACATGTGAAGTGAGGGGCGCTCTTATCATCATACATCATATCATTCCTGCCAATCGCATATCCTATGTCCAGCTTTAAATGTTTGTGTTTACGCTATGACGTAAAAATGGCCATTCATTATCAATGGAATTTAATTAGTTTGTGTGACAAAGTTTGTGTTTACACACACACACACACACACACACTAAAAGCTGGACGTAGGCTCAAAAATCACACCCGTGTGAACTGAGTGGTGCAAGGTCTTATATAGCCTGATCAGCTGTGGTCTGACGTAATGTCAGTGAACATAGTAACCATGCTCATTTTTTCCCCGACGTTTGTAGCTGCTGCAAAAGAGCTACAGTCTTTTGCACCTGCCCGTGTCGTGTGAACGCAGGATAACTTTCCAGGAATAGAAAGCCTGCAGCACTTTCTATTATCTTGGATTCCCCATCGATGATGTCACTGGTAGGCAGGGTTCTGAAATGTCACATTAGTTATATAGACACAGTGAGTATAGACAAAAATGGCATCACATTATAATGGGCTTTAGTGAGGACCGATTATACGAAGACAGGCTGAAATGGCAGAAGTGGTCCTTTAAGTTGAAGTTATATGCTTATATAAGTTATATTAGGGATGTCCCGATCACATTATTTTTGCTCCCGATCTGATTCCAATCAATAGATTTTGAGTATCTGCCGAAACCGATTTTTCACGATCCGATATTTTTATAGAACATATTTATTTCTATAGTAGCCTACAATATCCAAAACCAGACAATATCCAGTCTAATATCATGATTGGATATAATATTGATACTATAGGATGTCCCGATCAGGTTTTTTTTGCTCCCGATCCGATTCCGATCATGACGTGATCGGCCCCGATTTCCGATCACGTGGCTGGATCGGGACAACCGTAATTATACATTATGCTGTTGCGTGCACCGCTGTGAGCGGACGGCAACGCACGTGGGATGCTATACTCAACAGCATATCAGCCGAGCTACACCGAGCACGTGTGTGTGCGCATACACACACTTTAAAACAGGACTGGATCTAGTATAAGTGTGTGTGTGCGTGTATGCGTGTATGTGCAAACGCACGCTGAAAAGCCTGGTGTAGCTCGGCCGTATATACTGTGTCATGCCTGCGTGAGTTAGCGTCAGCTCGCAGCCGTGCATGGAGTGTGGACACCCAGGGAGTGTGTGTGTGTGTGTGTGTGTGTGTGTGTGTGTGTGTGTGTGGGTGTGTGGACCCCCGCCCAGGGAGGTCATGTTATGGGTTAAAATTAGCATGCTAGCGTGACAGGGTTGCGTGATTAGCGCTGCGTTGATGACTGGCATCAACACGTTGGCTTCAGGACAGAGTCATCACCTGCACGATCATTCATTAGAGTTAGATGTGTGTGTGTGTGTGTGTGTGTGTGTGTGTGTGTGTGTGTGTGTGTGTGTGTGTGTGTGTGTGTGGATGAGTCATTGGAACATCATCGTAATCTTGTATTGTTTGATGCGTGTTTGTACTTAAGTAGCAGCCCCTCCCCTCCCTCTCCTCTCGATTTTCAGTCTCTCTGTCACGTTCTCTTTCTTTTTTTCTTTCTTTCTCCCGCCCCCTTGTTCTTTAATTTCTTTCTCTCTTTCTCCATCTTTCTCTCTCTCTCTCTGGCTTCCTGACACAATTTCATCTCTTGGCGGGGAATTCTCATTCACACACACACACACACACACACACGCTATCAAAACACTGCATTTATACGAACAGTCATAATTAAATGTACAGCCAAGAATAACATTGCTTAACCATTCTGTATGTGTGTGTGTGTGTGTGTGTGTGTGTGTGTGTGTGTGTGTTTGAGAGAGAGTGTATGAGAGTGTGAGAGAGAGAGAGAGAGAGAGAGAGAGTGAGTTTGAATTGCATTTACTTCACTCGAGTATTTCCATTTTTCAAAATGCCTAACGTCACTCGGAGACAAATATTGTATATAGGTTACTTTTCACTCCACTAAGTATTCGACAACTTTAGATATAGTTACTTTGCAGATTTGGATGCTAAATACAAAACAAACCGCTTAAGCCAGCCTCATTTAAGCCTCCCTGCTTCATCTCTCTCAGCCAAGAGGGTCTTTGGGTCCCCCCTGGGTCTTTGAAAATGAAGACCACTTATGCTGCCCTTGCAACACGTGCCTATGTGCAGCTAGACAGCTAGTTAACAGTTCTGAGATCCTCCAATAAAGAGACAAGGCTTGACTTTTCTTGTATTTACTGAAGTCTCTGCAGATTTTGTAAAACTGAAACAGTACAGAAATAAACATAAAAATGAATTAGCACACATGTAAATATGCACTGAAGTGTGTGAGTAAAAGTATACATGGTAAGTAATTGCACTTGAACTAGTTACAGTAAACAATGTTCCAAACACAGAATGCACTACAGCCACTGCTGCAGTAAGCTAACATGAAATGCAGAGCACATGTGCTTACACAATTACCAAACAATTAACCTAGCTTACAAAGCAATGTTGCAAACATCACATTCGTCATGAAATATAATCATTGCACGGATTAGCTACATCCTAAATGTACTTACAGACAAATAATGTCCAAGGCAAAAGCGTTATAAGAAGAATTCTCAGCAGACCATGTGCACAGCTCACTGTTCCAGGGGAAATGCTGACTCTACTGAGTTTAGTTTCACTTCCTTGCTTTTATACCTGTTACCTCCACCACTAGATGGCAGTGCAAACAGTAAGAAATGTTACAATGAACAGAATTATTTAAACATTTTTAAACTAACCAAACTGGCCTTTCAAAGGCAGCACACTCCCCGCTTTGGACAATAGCATTGTACCACTACAGATAAACCAACCGAAAGGGAAAGTCCTTTGGTGCATGTAACAAGTTAACAACATAAAGTTCTTTCATTTAGATCTCTGAGGCTGGCCTCAGAAACATCTTGACAATTCCGTTCTTCATTGGTGAAGTCAGTTGACATGGATTCAATCAGCTCAGTGTGAACTGCTCTGAGAGTGTAGAGCCCAGCGTTTGCTGTCCACACTACCTCCTCCTCTCGTATGACGTGTCATGCTGGTCCGGGGTCCAAAGACATCAAGACAAACACTGATGAAAAGGGGGTGGCTTTGGAGTAGGTCTGTCCATAGGCAAGTCTTTGGCTAGTGAAAGCTCATTTACACTAACTTTTGCTCTGCAGGACTTCCGTCCTTTGCTTCCTGTGTTTACGGAGATCCTGCTGAAGGATGCATCAACATGGATGTGGCATATTGTTCTCCAGCTTGAGACTCGCTTGAAAAGTTCAGGGTCAGGGATCAACTGAGACTTGAATGCTTTGGTACTCAGAGTTGTGACTTCAGGCCAAATCTCAACATCAGCTTCAGGCTCAACAAGGTTGAAGAGGTTAGATTCAGATGTGTCCTGCTCGTTTAACTCTGACAAGAAGGCAAGGTCTGAGATCCACTTGCTACGCTGTAGATCGGCTGCCGGCATAGACCTGGTGCCATAGTATGCAGGTTTTACATCAGTTGCAACATAGAACAACTGGTCAGGGTGTATGGATCTTCTAATCCGAGTTACCCGGTTGCTATCCTTGTCTTGATAGTCGTGTTTCTCCATGGATAGTACTGGTTTGTCGTCCTCCTTGGACCGTTCCAACACCGAGCATCCAAGGTTGTCTGTCCTCTCTGTAGGGCCTGCTTCTTCCTTACAGGCTGTAGAGGTGGAACCAGGATGCTGTATCATATCACTGTCTTCCTCCACTTGGGTACTTTCTGGACATGGGCTGAAACAGGATGTGTGACCATTTTGCAGCACGTTTGCTTTGTAGACACTGACCTCTGATGGTTTGTGGACTGTCTCCAAGCACACTTCATCCACAATGACCGGTGATAGGTCTAGCCGATGTGCGTAAGGAACATTGTGGGGCCCATTTATTTGCTCGTGCACCGTGTCCACCCTCAAGATGTCTCTTCCTAAGAGCAAGGGGATTGGAGCGTCTGGGTCCACATGTTGAATCTTCTCGGCAACCGACTGTACGTGGGAGTGATGATGTGCGATTTCTGGTGAGGGTAATTCCATGCTATCATCAGGAACCATGTCACATTCAATTAGGGTTGGCAAAGGAAGCTGCAAAACAGGGGGCATTGGTGTTTGATTTTGAAGCTGCGGCATGTACTCTCTAGTACGTTGTGCTGGGGTGAGAGGTTGTAGAACAGGGGGTCCCTCCTGGTCTTCCTCCCCGCTGTCACTCTTCTCAGTTTCCTTGTAGACTGCGGCAAAGGCGAAGGCAGCAGCAGCAGCCCTCTGAGACTCGAGAATTAGCAGTCTGGCGTCAAGTTCCGCGTTCTGTCTCATTATTGCAGCTTGTTGCTTAGCAAATGCCACTTCAGCCTGAGCAGCCCTTGCCTTAGCCTGTGCTTTTACATATGACGATGATTTTGAGGAATGTGATGACTTACTAGATGCGCTTGATTTAGATTTGTCTGTCTTGACTGAAGACTCGTGATAAGACTTGTGAGAAGACTCGTGGGAAGTCCTGTGAGAAGTCTTATGAGAAGTCTTGTGAGAAGAGGACTTGACGGAATCTGCTTGGGATGCCTCATGCTCCTCCTGTTGTCCAGTTAGTGTCAGGAGCTCCGAAGCCTCCTTCTCCACTGTGTATTTCTTTCCTGAGCGTAGACTCATGATTGCTGATTACTATCCTGTGTGCTTGAGCCCGTTGTACAATTGTCTTTTTACTATGCTGCCCTTGCAACACGTGCCTATGTGCAGCTAGACAGCTAGTTAACAGTTCTGAGATCCTCCAATAAAGAGACAAGGCTTGACTTTTCTTGTATTTACTGAAGTCTCTGCAGATTTTGTAAAACTGAAACAGTACAGAAATAAACATAAAAATGAATTAGCACACATGTAAATATGCACTGAAGTGTGTGAGTAAAAGTATACATGGTAAGTAATTGCACTTGAACTAGTTACAGTAAACAATGTTCCAAACACAGAATGCACTACAGCCACTGCTGCAGTAAGCTAACATGAAATGCAGAGCACATGTGCTTACACAATTACCAAACAATTAACCTAGCTTACAAAGCAATGTTGCAAACATCACATTCGTCATGAAATATAATCATTGCACGGATTAGCTACATCCTAAATGTACTTAGACAAATAATGTCCAAGGCAAAAGCGTGATAAGAAGAATTCTCAGCAGACCATGTGCACAGCTCACTGTTCCAGGGGAAATGCTGACTCTACTGAGTTTAGTTTCACTTCCTTGCTTTTATACCTGTTACCTCCACCACTAGATGGCAGTGCAAACAGTAAGAAATGTTACAATGAACAGAATTATTTAAACATTTTTAAACTAACCAAACTGGCCTTTCAAAGGCAGCACACCACTTGTCTTCAAGACAAAACAAATCTACTGTAAGTAATAAAATCACACCTGTATGAACTGAGTGGTGCAAGGTCTTATATAGCCTGATCAGCTGTGGTCTGACGTAATGTCAGTGACCATAGTAACCATGCTCATTCTTTTGAGGGACAGGTACACAAACACACACACACGGGTACTAACAAAGCCAGTTGTTGGAGTGGTTTGCACCACTCAAAAAACATGAGAACAAGAGACCAAGATACATCATAATATTCTAACTATAGCATCTATAGACCAAAGTGATGTGGATGTACGTACTCAAGAACAACGCAAGAGCACAAAGCTGGCCAGACGTACAGTATGGAGAACCGGGATGACTGGAAGCAACGATGGAGGGCTCGTCATGAGGACGACCTAGAGACAAGAACGGAAGAGCTTCTCCCCGCCGGCTTTTATTATATGATCCGAAACCTCAATCCCTAACCTAACCATAAGCACGGGAGCAGCGCATGTCGGACCATCGCATTTTCGCATCGCATCGCATGTCCCCGCGCTTCGGACCTTTGGTGTGTCGGATCTGCGTGTGCACCCCGACATGAACCAGGGGTTCCCAAACTTTTTCATGTCAAGGATTTGAAAATAAAATACATGCCAGGGACCCCCATAAGAGAATATCTTTACGGCTCTAGCAGTGATTCTCAACCCGTTTGATTTCAACGACCCCCAGTGTGACATGCATTAGCCTATACGGACCCCCATTTAATGGCATTTCTATCTCTGGGACCCCCAATTTATATTGTAAAATCAAAGTTAATTTAACTCTGAGAGTGTACACTCTCAGAGTTACAGATCCATAAGGGTCCATTTGGTTCCTAACTTCCTAACTATCATTTAACTGGGGACCCCCTGGAACTCCCTCAAGGACCCCTGGGGGTCCCCAGACTCCACTTTGGGAACCACTGACATTTAAACAACAGGAAAAGGGAGGGAAAACAATAAATCAAAGAAACAAAAAAACAAAATAATACGAGATAAAAGTGTGTTGGCGCTCTGAGCTGTAGTTATTCCCGTATACAGAATTCAAACAGACACTGGCACACAATGTTAATGTGAAGCTCATACGTTCACTTACGGTATGTGGCTTACCTGTATGAGAGATGACAAATAAACCATCGTGATTCTCCATTGATCAACCTACGCATTCATATCACATCAACACCGTTTATATTAATTTCAATAAATGTTATTCCTTTCATCCTGTGTTGAAAAGTATCTCTTAATTTTCTAACTATAAAGGCTTCAATGTATAGATCTTGACTTGAAGCAGTACTCTATGTCTAACCAAATGTCTTGTCAATAAACGGCAATAAAATACTCTCTAAGAACCGTTGAAAGGCTTTGCAAGTTGCTTGAGAACCCCTGAAAAGAAACCTTTGTACTATCTATCATAATGAACTAATGAACCAATATCGTCCATGTATCGTATCATCAACCATGTATCGTGATACGCACCTCGTGATACGCACCTTACCTTAAAATACCCCGACTATCCATCCATCCATCCATCCATCTTCAACCGCTTATCCGTAGTCGGGTCGTGGGGGCAACAGCTCCAGCACAGCAACATTAGTAACTTCATCCTGGGGGATCCCAATGCGATCCAAGGCCAGTTTGGAGATATAATCCTTCCATCCGATCCTTGTTCTGTCTCCTTCCAGTGGGAACTTTGTGTACCTGTACCAGTCAGAGGTATTGTCTGCGTCAGGGCGACAGATACAATTTACAATTACAATTACAATTTAGGCATTTTGCAGACGCTCTTAATCCAGAGCGACTTCAATTAAGCAAGAGCAAAAAGCATGGCAATACATCATATACATAAAAAAGTAGTAGAAGTGCAGTTCTGATTGTAATGGGAAGTCCATTCCATAGTTTTGGAGCCAGAAGGGAGAATGAGTTTGGGACGTGTGGAGCGTTTTCAGTGAAGGTACTTCCAGATACTAATCAGCGAGAGGGCAGATGACCAGAGGAGCAGAGTTCTTACCCCCGTCGTTGAGACATGGACAGAAGTACGGGTAGAGCTTTCTATCTCCGAAGAGGCACTCTTTGAAAGAGTAGAGCTTAAACCTGTTCGTCAGGTCGTAGAAGGAGACGAGGTGGCGCTCAGTGTCCACGAACACTCCCACTTTCTGGAGCGGCTTCTTCAAGCGGATCGTGGCGGGAGGGCTGGCGGCCGCTTTGCACAACTTGACGTCCCTCAGCGTTAAGGCCCAGAAGCCGCTCGGTGGGTTCAGCGGCACCATGTCCTGCCTGTTGACACCCTCCCTGGCCACTCCCATGTTCCACTTGGTCTTCCCTTTGATCTGAACCTCGAAGTAAAACCTTCCCGTGTAGCTTTGTTTGCCCAGGACGTTGACGTACTGGGAGAACCGCTTGTCGGTGGCGTTGACGTCGATCCTCTGGTTCCCGTGCGTCACCTTCTTGCCGTCCTTGGACAGGACCAGGTAGGGGTGTGCCGTGTCGGGGTCCAGGACCACTTCCACCTGGCTTTTCCGGATGGTCTTAAGCTCACTGTCGGTCAGCTTCTTCATCGCCTTCCGAACGTTAAGTTCCGAGGCTTTGTCTTTCTAACTCGGCTCTTGGGAGTTCTTGGACGCTTTGCGGGGTCTATCTCGAGTCTTGAAGCTCTGTCTTGTGTCCTCCTTGATGTGTTTTAATTGCAATGGGAGCGCTGCGTCTTTGGACAGCCAGAAGCGTGTCAAGGAGTATTTTCAACGTGGGGTGTTTGGAAGCGTGTTTCGTTGAGCCACTTGCATTTACAGCTGGGGAGAAATACTTTGCTGGACACACACACACAAGCCTAATAAGTTCATGGAAGCTGTGTGGGTCTATATTGTTGCCTCAATCTCTGTCTTGCGTTCTTGCAGACAGTCTCTGATTCTCTGGGACTCCGTTTCCCCCTCATACGGCTAATGCCTTCACGATCTGTGTAATTGTCTTTTAAGCGTAAAATCTCACGTCATCAAATATGACATCACTCTTTCCCAAATATGAATTCCACAGGGCAGTGGTTCATCTCAAAGTGGGGTCCGTGAATCCCCGGCGGTGTACAAATGGAACCAAATTGACCCTTACAGGTGTGTCATTCTGAGAGTGTACAAATAGAACCAAATGGACCCTTACAGGTGTGTCATTCTGAGAGTGTACAAATGGAACCAAATGGACCCTTACAGGTGTGTAACTCTGAGAGTGTACAAATAGAACCAAATGGACCCTTACAGGTCTGTAACTCTGAGAGCGTACAAATGGAACCAAATGGACCCTTACAGGTCTGTAACTCTGGGAGTGTACAAATGGAACCATTTGTACGTTCTATCAGAGATATGAGTTTTGCTAACTATGCCTGGAACTCAGACACAAGCTATAACTGCAGCTTTATTTACACATTTAAACCAACCAACCAACTGCCTGATGTTGTGGCTGGAATGGCTCCAGCAGAGGTCAGGCGAGAAGCAGCCACACGCTGGGCCTCACTTCGGAGGACATGCCACCTCCTCCACAAGGTCGTCACACAGAGACACCACAGCACACGCCGCGCCGCACGCCTCAAGTCACAGAGACACCACAGCACACGCTGCGCCGCACGCCTCAAGTCACAGAGACACCACAGCACACTCAAGTCACGGAGCCCCAACTAACTGCAAACACACGCGTCGCACGCACACACGCTAGTCTTAAAAGACAACTTTAGTTTTTTTCAACCAGGGTTCATGTTTTAGGTTGTTATTAGAGAAAGTATAAGATTAGTGTTAATTTTTTTTCATTTTCTGCTTTCTTTTGTTTTAGCGATTTTAGCAATTTTTGACAGGGGGGCGGGGCATTCGAACATGGGGCTAAATATGTATTTTTTTTTTTACAAAATGATTTTTTATTATTTACTATAGTCCTACTATTTTTGGACAATTTTGCCTGCTAAGGATGTTAATGGTAGCGTCACAAGAAACCCCTATAAAAAATTGCTAAATACTGACAGCCGGTCAGCAAGTGGATTCATGAATGTATGTAGACAATATTTTAGGCCAATAAAAAAGACTATATACCAAATTTCCCACTTTAAACAAAAGAAACCTGTCGGCTGCCGGACTACAATAAGGGACCACCATTTTTTATGATGATGAATGGTGATTAGAGCGCCCCTCACTTCACACGGGTGTGATTTGTATCCTTCCTACTTCATGTGAGTACTACTTCCTCAACTCATGCTGGTGTGATTAGGCACACATGCATACGTAGAATGAGAAACTACACTGGTTCACTTGGCGTCCTGGAGATGTGTTTGGAGGGAAACTTAATTGGGTGCAGGCTGTGGATGTAAATAAGCTCTAAATAAATAACTGTATGCCTGTGATGTCGTGTCAGGAAACAGGTGTCAGCAGACGCCCTCACGCAGCTTTTTGACGTATACATTTACTTTGCTTGAGCATTTCCATTTTGGAAATGTTATTACTTCACTACATTATATTTTATAGTTTATATACTTCACTACTCTCGGAGGCGAATAATGTAAATGTTATTCGGAAATCGCAATGTGATTATGTGACACATTTTGCAACGGAGGCGCATTGCTACCTAACCCTATAACCTCAGTTAAACCTCAGTCTTTTTTTCTTTTTTTTATATAATTTTTTTATCCCACGATTTTGTAACCCATTTTTCACCCCTGTGTCAATTATCTAATGTGATCCTGGGCTCTACACACCCTCCGCCAACCTGGGGAGAGCAACGGACTTGAACTCATGCTTCCTTCATGCATGAGTGTCCAAGTTGCTCCTTTACACCTGACAGGGGGGAGTTTCCATGGTTGGATGTAACGCAAACACGTTATTCCAACCAGTTCCTTTCCCCTCCATCAGGCGCCCCGGCTGGCCAGGGGGAGGCAGTTTAGAGACCAGAACTAGAAAAAGTGCCCTTCCGGGCACAGGTCTCCACCAGGAGGATAGGAGTGTGTGTGATGTTTGGCAAAATGTTTAGGAGGATGTTTTTTTTTATTTGTTTTTGCAACAATTCTCTTCATTTTGTTGAGGAAATGCAGAGCCAGATCACTCATAGCATCTCTGAGGATAGAATTCTGGATGAGCAGGACATGTGCAGCATTTTGTACAAAACGGGCCACTCCTGAAAACTTAGCCAATCAGTGTACAATCTGAGAAATCCAACAGACTCGTCTTGATCACATGACTACAGAGATCATGTGTACCGATTGCCATTTCTTGCCTTTGATGGCAATTGGATGATTTGAGGCATTTTGTTCCAAAAATGTGTTTTGCAAAAATCAACCTGTTGGTGGCGCTATAACAGGCCAATGTGAAAAGGGTGGGATATATTCCTCAGCCTAGTAAGAAAATGTGTGAAAGATTTCACGTAAATTGCATGCTGCGTTCATGATTTGAGGCTTTTGTTCAAAATAGGGCAATCTTGCAAACTGTGAAAGCCAATTATAGCCAATCAGGATGGAATATGAAATATCGGACAGATCCAACTTGAGCACATGACCATAGAGATACTGTGTAACGATTTGTGAGATTTTTGGACAGAATCTGGAGGAGTAATATCAAAAAAATTGTTTTACAAAAGTCGGCCTCCTGGTGGCGCTATAAAAGGCAGATGCGGAAAATGCAGGTCAAAGGTTTGTCCTTGGCCTCTAGGGAGTGTGCATGCAACGTTTCACGCAGATCGGTGCAGTTTTAGGTAAAAAATGTGAAAAGCTGCCTCATGGTGGCGCTATAACAGGCCGTTCTGGAAAATGTGGGGCAGAGGTTCATCGTTGGCATCCAGGGAGTGTGTGTGAAAAGTTTGGCATCGACCGGGTTAACGGTGCCGGAGATTAGCTGGTAACGAAGGAAGGACGGACGGACGGACGGACACACGGACACACGGACGGAGTGCAAAACATACTCTCTCCCCATGCCTTCGGCCTGGTGGAGACAATTACTGCATGTTTTTTGTGAGGGTACCTACCCTAGGGGACACGGGGAGAACATGCAAACTCCACACAGAAAAAACCTCAGTCTTAACCGGCCATACGTAAACATAAAGCGAAGTTGTTGTATAGTGTGGTTTCACATTTATTTCAGTAATTAACCCACTGAGCATTTTTTTGTCTAATAGACGTCTAATATTCGTCTAAAGGGCCGTCTAAAAATGCGATAAAAAACGGCAAAAATGAAAGTTTTTTAGACGTCTATTCTTAGATTAGACGTTGATTAGCGGTTGTTTAAACATCTATATATAAACAACCGCTAATCAACGTCTAATCTAAGGATAGACGTCTAAAAAACTTTCATTTTTGCCGTTTTTTAATCGCATTTTTAGACGCACGTCTATTAGCCGTCTATTGCACAGATTAGATCAATGCACAGAATGCAGAATTTAATCTTTGCTTCTGGGGGGTCGGTCCCTTAAACAACATATGTTCAGATGGGGGTCGCTGGCCAAATATACAGATCATTCTGAGGGTCCTTGACATGAAATAGTTTGAGAACCACTGACATAGAAACATGGGGTTTTCCGAAAACTGACATGATTTAGAAGACATTTTGCAGAATCTGGTCTCAGTCCTAATATAAATAGGTTAAGGCTGTGTGTGTGCCGTGCGGTTCTAGCTCACTGAACTCTGGCTTTGATGCAGTTTGTTGCCATGTCATTCAATGATGGTCCACTGCACCGCTCTCTCTCTGTGTGTGTGTGTGTGTGTGTGTGTGTGTGTGTGTGTGTGTGTGTGTGTGTGTGTGTGTGTGTGTGTGTGTCTATATAATTAAGGACAACTTATGAGAAATAGATGTCGTGAGGACCGTTTTCCTGGACCTCTTTTTAAGGAAACCTCTACAGGCCAGCGGTGGCCAAGATGTTTGGCTCTATATAGTGGCTCTTAATTCCCATCTGGGTTGACCCGGGTTTGAGCACTGTTACAGTGCTGTCAGGGGCACATACACACAAACACGCACGCACACGCACGTGCATGGGCGCACGCGCAGGGCGGAAGTGGCTCAGGGGTAGAGTGGCCGGTTCAAACCCGCAGGCTCACCCAGAGTTAGTGTCGAAGTGTCCTTGAGCAAGACTCTGATCCCCCAATTGCTCCCGATGTGCAGGTTGGTGCCTTGCATGGTTTCCTCTGCAATTGGTGTCTGTGTGAATGGGTGAATGGGTGAATGTAATGCACATGTCTATGTAAAGCACCTTGGATAAATGCGCTATATGGTAAATGCACCATTTACCATTTACACACACGGCAGGATAATAAACTGTGCGTGTAGCTCCCTGTGCGCTGGGTTGTGTTGTTGTAGCCTGTGTGTGTGTTCACTAACACTCTCTGACCTGAACCCCCCCCCCCCCACACACACACACACACACACACACACGCACGCACACACACACGTACGCAGTAATTGCTGCGTGCGTGTTCTGTGTTATCTGTGTGTGAAGACAAACAGCCATTAGCTTTTAAAAGGCTAAAGGTTTCCTCAATACCTCAGTAAGTTTGGGCAGCTGGCTTTGAGCTCTCTCTCTGTGTGTGTGTGTGTGTGCGTGTCCGTGTGCGCGTGTGTGTGTGTGTGTGTGTGTGTGAGTGCGTGCGTGCGTGCGTGCGTGCGTGCGTGCGTGCGTGCGTGCGTGCGTGCGTGCGTGCGTGCGTGCGTGTGTGTGTGTGTGTGTGTGTGTGTGTGTGTGTGTGTGGAAAGAGGGAGAGAGAGTGAAAGAAAGAAAGTGAGAGAATGAGAAAAAGAGAGAGAGGGATATAGAGAGAGAAAGAGAGAGGAAGACAGAACATTCTTACATGTTATTTAGAGTCCCAATGCTATTGACACTGTCTGACACTGAGTGTGCGTGCGTGCGTGCGTGCGTGCGTGCGTGCGTGCGTGCGTGCGTGCGTGCGTGCGTGCGTGCGTGCGTGTCTTTCCCACACATAGCATGGTCTATCATGATGTCAGACTGATCCAGAGTCAGTATTTATTGTTCCCAACAGACCTTCAAAAGCCAGAATTATTTATGAACAACTGATATTGGTTCAGGCAGTGGCTCAGTGCTAGAGCGGCCGTCCCCAGACAGGGACGTGCACACATAGACATCAAAGGGGGCTTCAGCCCCCTGCCCTTTTACCCGTCTGTAAAACAACTGCCCTCTCCAGACCACGAATGCAGCATTTCCTATGGTGAAAGAAATGCAAAATGCCACTCCTTTCCATGCCAGGCCGGAAGGCAGCATTCAGGAGAATTATTTTTTTCCCCCGAAGTCTCCTGAACTTGAACGCAGCATTTTGCGTTGAACAAATTTGTTTAGAAATCCATGTCGTACACACCGCATCTCCACTAGCTAAAAGAGTGCTGGGTTGCGCCCCGGAAATAGCTGATCTACAAGCTCTCAACGTGTCGCAGCTCTCAACGTGTCGCAGCACGACACGTTGTGAGCTTGTAGATCTGCTATTTTCGCTATTTTTGTCCAAAAGTGCCCTCTTACGGGATGTCAGCCCCTGCCTCTCTAACAGGTTGGTGCCTTGCATGGGTTCCTCTGTCATCGGTGTATGAATGTAACTCACAGTCTATGTAACCCATTTAGGCCCATTCTATAAAATGTCTTCTAAATCATGACAGTTTTCAGAAAATCCTACGTTTCTATGTCAGTGGTGCTCAACCTTTTTCATGTCAAGGACCCCCAGAATGATCTGTATTTGCCTGCGGACCCCCATCTGAAAATATGTTGTTCCAGGGACCCCCCCAGAAGCAAAGATTTGAGTTAAAAACGTTCGCTCTGAAAGAATATATATTCAAAGATTTGCCACATTTTCAGGATTTTTCAAAAATAGCAGATCTACAAGCTCGTAGTGCGGCACTCGGTGCCACGCTATGAGCTGTGAGCTGTGTGCGTGCATGCGTGTGTCAGAGCTATCCCACTCTGTCTGATGGAAACCTTGTAAGTCTTAAAACGTATTAAAAACTCAAATTAAACAATGAAAACATAACTCGTGAACGGGAGGGAAGCTGTTCTACATCAATTAACTCGTGAATGGGAGGGAAAGTGTTAACTTATAGTTAATATTTGAATATTCACTTCACCTCCACCACATCTTTATTATACTTTTTACTCCACTACAATTATTTGGTAGCTTTAGTTACTATAGTTACTTTGCAGATTTATATTATTATTACAACGCATGCGTACATTAACCACTTATTTTGGCTATTCAAAAAATAGCTACCACCTATGAGCTCAGTAAGAATAGCTGATCTACCGCGTCCGCTTGTAGGTAAGCAACGTTTTACTTACCAATGAGCTGGCCAGATGTATGGAGAACCATCTGGGATGACTGGAAGAGCTGGCCAGATGTATGGAGAACCAGGATGACTGGAAGAGCTGGCCAGATGTATGGAGAACCAGGATGATGGAAGAGCTGGCCAGATGTATGGAGAACCGAGATGACTGGAAGAGCTGGTCAGATGTATGGAGAACCAGGATGACTGGAAGAGCTGGCCAGATGTATGGAGAACAGGGATGACTGGAAGAGCTGGCCAGATGTATGGAGAACAGGGATGACTGGAAGAGCTGGCCAGATGTATGGAGAACCAGGATGACTGGAAGAGCTGGCCAGATGTATGGAGAACCAGGATGACTGGAAGAGCTGTCCAGATGTATGGAGAACCAGGATGACTGGATGCGACGATGGAGGGCTCGTCTGAGGACAACCTGAGAGAGAGAGAGAGAGAGAGAGAGAGAGAGAGAGACATTTAGAAAACTTTAGTATGATGCCAATACTGTTGTACTTTTTTACTCAAGTAAAAATGTTGAATACAGCACTTACTGGTAACAGATAGTAGTGTTGCAGTTGAGTCCACCTATAGTCCAGACCGAGTGTGGGAGGGGGTCGAGACCAAGACCAGAATTTAGTTTTTTCTTAGTGCA
Source organism: Electrona antarctica (assembly GCF_951216825.1). NCBI lineage: Eukaryota > Metazoa > Chordata > Actinopteri > Myctophiformes > Myctophidae > Electrona > Electrona antarctica. The sequence goes on along the minus strand of NC_136803.1, from coordinate 19,279,389 downwards.
GCTGAAATATCTGCATGTCTATAAGCGCCAGACAGCTCTCTTTAATGTTAATGTGAATGGGCTCCTCATAATAATGGGTATAATACATTTATTTCATTGCATTGTAGTGACTCGTGAGTCGTGACTCGAGTGGTGTCGGTGGGGGAAGAGTGTAGAGTAGGAGAGTAGCGACACGCTTTGATCTCGCCGCAAAGCGGGCGCCTATGGGCTATAGTTCCAAACATCCCATTTAGATAGAACATAGAGCACTTCCGCATTCCATTGTTACAATGGGAGTCAACACTAGTATCGCCACTCTATTACTAGATTACTCTGGGTCCTGAGTCCATTGGTCCGAGACAGAATCAAGTCCAAGTCAAATTAAAGGACCACTTCACCACTTTTCAACTTCTCTTATATAATTGGTCCTCACTAATGTTCATGATAAAATAAATACCACAATTTGTTTCTACTCAGTCTGTGTCTCATAGGAGGGCTGTGGGCAGTTCAGAAACCCGTCCATCAGTGACATCATCATTAGGCAAACGTTTTTTTAAACAAGTTGAAAAAAACTATTAACATTTTTATTATCCTTGAAATTAAACAGGTTGAGAATCACTGCTAGAGCTGTAAAGAAATCTTCTCTTAGGGGGGTCCCAGGCAAATCTTTTCAAATGGGGGTCCGCGGGCAAATTAGTGTCAATTTGGGGGTCCTTGACATGAAAAAGTTTGGGAACCACTGCTTTAAAGGAGAATTCCATGCTAGAAGGCTTTCTTACCTTTCTTTGTAGTCGTTACGTCCCCACCAAAGAGGTCCAGGTTTTTTTTTGTGCAAAAACTCCTTATTGTTGAATGGGGCTATGGGGTGTTGTGCTAATTCGCTTATTTCCATCGAAATAAGTAGTAAAGTGTTCCGCTTGGGATATTATTTACATTATGAAGAGAAGATATATACAAAAAAAAGCGAATTAGCACAACACCCCATAGCCCCATTCAATTCAATGCAATTCATTGAGGGCTTATGGTAGGGGAAATAGCCAATAAGGAGCTTTTGCACAAAATAACACCTGGACCTCTTTGGTGGGGACGTAACAACTACAAAGAGCTTTTTAGTATGGAATTCTCCTTTAAGGGTGAGGCCAAGACTCCCGGAGGCCGGACGAGTCAAGGACGAGTCAAGGACTCGAGTACTAAGTATACATCACTAACAGATAGAGAGCATTCTGCGTTTGCTATACTTTTACATTTTAAGTTACTAAATGGGAGTACTTGTTAAAGCGCTGCCACCATGCTGGACACAGAGACATAAAGATAAAGCTGACCACAACTCATCTGGGAGACACTCAACTGGTGAAATATGACTCTGGTCTGATGGAGAGAGGATGAGAGAGGACATGACTCATAGAATGCAAAGCACAGGAGGACAGGGCATCCTGCCGTGTGTGTGTGTGTGTGTGTGTGTGTGTGTGTGTGTGTGTGTGTGTGTGTGTGTGTGTGTGTGTGTGTGTGTGTGTGTGTGTGTGCGTGCGCGCACGTTACTATACTTATGTCCTCACACAAATAGAAGGGTTTTTTTTTTTAGTTTTGGGTCTTTGTACACCAAGTACGGAAGCGTTGCATTTTGGGAAACGCACGCAGCGAGGCCCTGATGGTTTATTGCGCTGCGCGTTCACATCATGTCGTTTCAATGATTTTGAGTGGAAATATTCTCAATGTTGTCCGTTTGGATTAGCAGATCTCCTTGGTGGACACATCGCCTTAGGTTTACAATTAGGACAATAGTCAGGTTGGGATTAGGGGTAGAATTAGGCATAGTACCTGTGAGTAAGGCGACGCACACCCACAGCCTATCTAGTATTGGCAATCTTCAAGCTTGCAAAAGATGTTTAAACATTTGAAAACTTGAAATGGGGCATTCTGCATAATGACAATACTTTCTGCTTTTGGTACTTTAAGTACTTTTTGACACCAATACTTCTGTAGGCCTACTTTTACTCAAGTACATTTTTAATTCCAGACTTTTACTTGTAACAGAGTCGTCCTACATTGCAGTATTGATACTTTTACTGAAGTAAAACATGCAAGTACTTTTTCCACCATCAGCTCACATCAGTTCAGAGCAGGATGGAAAATATGTGATGGAATGTGAAGAACTGGTACTGGAACACTTCCAACACATTAGAGGATAAATGAATGATGAGTGATTTGATCCACACAAACTGCACCAAAATAGTATGTTGTTTACATTATTGTTTTAAGTTTATTTTCCATGACTCCCCCGGGTCCCCCCCCCCCCTCTCTCTCTCCTCATCTGGGCAATTAACCAAAGAAATGGTTGTTTATACACACTTATACAATTATCTCTCTCTCTCTCTCTCTCTCTCTCTCTCTCTCTCTCTCTCTCTCTCTCTCTCTCTCTCTCTCTCTCTCTCTCTCTCTCAAACAATGAGACATGAGAGAAATGACCGAGGGAAGTCACCTGATAAAACATAAATCATAAAAGAGTTGAAATATAGAGTTACAGGTTTCTCTGCCTGCTGACAGTGATATACTTCAGACGATATACTTCATTTCAACTTTCACATTGCACTAGGAATCAAATGTCGGGGACGGTCCTCCTGGTGTATAAAAATCACACTCGTGTGAAGTGAGGGGCGCTCTTAACATTGTACATCATCACATTCCGTGCTCAGCCAATGAAATCATCACAGCGGTGGTACAAACACACAAAGCTGGGCATAAAATAAAAATCACACCCGTGTGAACTGAGTGGTGCAAGGTCTTATATAGCCTGATCAGCTGTGGTCTGACGTAATGTCAGACAGTGACCATGGTAACCATGCTCACCTGTGCACGGACACATACACAGGTACACGGACACGTATACAGGTACACAAACAAAGGTATACAGACAAAGGGTTTGCACCACTCAAAAAGGTTTGGGATTAAACCTCGAGTTATAGTATTAATACTACAGAACTACACCGAAATAACTCATTTATGGTCATTCAATTATTGTCGCAGCTTCATAATTCTCATTAATAGATAATAACAGTTGATCCCTGACTGTCTGTGTATACAGGTTACCATGGCAACCAAACACTATCAACCCTCTATCCGATAATCTGAGAACCCATTGGCAAAAAAAATAAAGGAAAAACAGCGCCCTCTTTTCCCAGTGAAGTCTGTGATCGTGCCTCCACGCTGGGATGATGGAGCTGCAGCGCCCCACAGTGGCCACATGCACAAACAACACCCTGGAAGCTGCATGAAGAATAGATACTGTAGCCTATGTAATGAAAGCAGAGCATCGTTTTAGAGGCCTGATAATTAAGACAATGATTATTAAAATAGTTTTAATAGTTGTTAGACCGGGTTAGACACACACACTTAGACCCAGTTGTTCTCAAAGTGGGGAACCACTTTGGGAAGCAACTACACTTTAGAAACATTTAACAAGCCCAAATAATCAACTACACTTTAGAAACAATTGACAAGCCCAAATAATCAACTACACTTAAGAAACAATTAACAACCCCAAATAATCAACTACACTTTAGAAACAATTAACAAGCCCAAATAATCAACTACACTTTAGAAACAATTAACAAACCCAAATAAGCAACTACACTTTAGAAACAAGCAAAATAATCAGTTCTACACTTTAGAAACAAGTCCAAATAAGTAACTGCCGCTGTACTAGGAGACTGAGAAGTGAGAACAGGTGACTTTCATTCATTCATTCTATGGAGGAACTAACTCCTCTGCAAATAACACATGGTCCATTGAACTATATGTTTCTACTAAAATGGAGGTATGTCTACCCCTAGTGGTATATATAGGTACTGCAGGGGGAATGTGAGAAAGTGGAAAATGGAAGCATTTATTTTACTGTTGTTTAATGACATGATTTATACAACTTTGCGTGAATCTGCAATTAAATCAAAACCCCTGAGTAGTACAACTGTTACTGAAAGATAACGTTATTTTCATATTATTTGAATACATGGACATCAAATGTGGACTTTAGTGAAATGTCCACAGTTTAACATAAAGCTGTTTATAGGAGGCACTCTTTCACTCTATTTATTTATTTATTTGTGGTGTTATATTCTTTAAAAGGTACGTGTGTTATCATTCATTCATTCATCCATTCAAGACATCACTTACAGTGAACAAGTAGGCCTACATTATTTTACCCAGGGGTCCTTGAGGGAGTACCAGGTGGTCCCCAGCTAAATGATAGTTTGGAACCAAATGGACCCTTACAGGTCTGTAACTCTGAGAGTGTACAAATGGATCGGGTCCATTTAGTTCAGTTTGTACACTCTCAGAGTTAAATAAACATTAATTATTAACATTAACGGGGGTCCGTAGCCTATAAAAGCATGTCAAACTGGGGGTCCTTGAAATGAAAATTGCTTAAAGAATCACTGCTAAAGCCGTAAAACTCTTCTCTTATGGGCATATCTTTTCAAATGGGGGTCCGCGGGCTAATTAGTGTCAATTTGGGGGTCCCTGACATGAAAAAGTTTGGAAACCACTGTTTCAAGTATAGGCTTTGTTTGTTCCCCTGAGCTCATGACTTGCAGTGCACGACATTTCAAACAGAAATACCCGTATTGTCCCGAATATAAGACCACTCTGATTATAATATAGACGACTTATTAAATCTGAAAAAACAATCTGATCTCTCGACATCAGCTATTTACACTATCATTACACAAATTACACTATAATTATGTTTTAATTACATTATAAGATAACGACACTGATGATGTGTCCAAGTGTTGTGCATCAAAAGATTTTACGTTTAATTTTATTTCCTGAAAGAGTCTGGGAGTGGGAGTGGCCTACCAGTGACAACCACCAACAGAATCTGGGAGTGGCCTAACCAGTAACAACCACCAACAGACTGGGTGAAAGAGTCTGGGAGTGGGAGTGGCCTACCAGTGACAACCACCAACAGACTGGGTGAAAGAGTATGGGAGTGGGAGTGGCCTACCAGTGACAACCACCAACAGTCTAGGTGCTGCCACACTTATAAAAGAGCCGCGCACGTCTTAAAGGTGTAGTGAAATGAAAAATACGTTTTTCACACTTTTAGACCATATCCATGGTCATCATATGGGCATACCTAACAATGGATGCCAAAAAAATGTGAAAATTCTCATTTTTGTGTGTTTTTATATCAAAAGTCCATAAATTATTACTTCCTGAAAACGAAAACGTGCTGCGTGATGACGTGTCGAGGCCAACATCGATAAAAGCCAATAAAAATGAAGCTCACCAGTTTAATTCCCCATATCTCCGCATCCGTCCAGCACAGGCTGCACAGCTGCTACTGATTACAGACATCTTCCGTTTTTATTCCCATTCAAGATAACATCCAGAGAGTGTATTACTCGGTTTCAACTTAATCATCACGCTAAAAATGTATCTGAAAACATTATAGGGTAGAAATAAGCCACATTAAGTGTAAACTGGTAAAGCTGGCTGACTATCTGATTTGTAAACAAACATCCACACGCTGTCCTGCGTAGCATAGCTACCCGTCCCTAGCTACCGTCCCATCCCCTGAAGGGATGCGACGCTCTGATTGGTTCAGAAACTTCATAGCGGTGTTTCAACTTGAGACCGTCTGAAACTTCAAAATAAAAAGTCCACCATTTCTGTTTCACTACGCCTTTAAGCTGTGCACAGCTTATTTTCCGAGTTTTTAGACAGCTGGTGGATGGAAAAGAAGCTCCACCTCCGCGGACGACTTGCGCGACGGCCAGATTCCCGGAAACGCTCTCCACTGCGCAAGTCGTCCGCGGAGGTGGAGCTTAATTTCCATCCACCAGCTGTCTAAAAACTCGGAAAATAAGGTGCGCACAGCTTAAGACGTGCGCGGCTGTCGACCGTTTTGCGCTTAGGTGTGGAAACAGTGACTGGGTGAAAGAGTCTGGGAGTGGGAGGAGCCTACCAGTGACAACCACCAACAGACTAGGTGAAAGAGTCTGGGAGTGGGAGTGGCCTACCAGTGACAACCACCAACAGACTGGGTGACAACGACCACAATAGGCCTATCTCACAGCCCGCTTTCCACGCCCACTTCCGGTAAATAGTGGTGTCATTTAACATTAGCATTTACAAAAAAAAATCTCTGGAGAATCTAAGTACATTTTCTAATGTAAAAATGTGACAGACCAATATTATTATGAAGCAAACAAGATGGTAAATCAGCTCGAACAGATAGAACAAACCTTACCTTGAGAAAACAAAAGTTGTAGACTTCTTTTTTCTTCTTTACCTCTGTTAACATGTAGCGTCTATGGAGTGACGTCACGCTATCACCACTAACCCCGAAAGGGGGCGTATTAAGGGGGCGGGAAATTCTGTGAGATAGGCTTATTAAGACTGTGGTCAGTGGTGTGTAAAGTAACTATACAGTATGTACATTTACTTACGTACTGTACTTAAGTACACTTATATACATTATATACACAACACTGGTATACATTTCAGCCATTTGAAAATAGCTGATCTACATTAAGCTGTGAGCTTGTAGATTGTCTATTTTCAAATAAATTAATACATAAATGTTTGAAAACGGACATTCTGCACAATGAGTACTTTCTACTATTGTACTTTATAGTAAGTACATTTTTATACCAATACTTTAGTAGTAGTACTTTTACTCAAGTAAAATTTGAATTTCAGATTTGTACTTGTAACAGTATAGAGTATAGTTCTACATTGCGGTATTGATACTTTTAGTTATAAGTAAAACATCTGAGCACTTTTTCCACCCCTGCTCATCAGCCATCTTCCCCACTGACTGTCTCTAAAGCCTTGAGGAGACAGCGGGGGGCTGTAGCATGTTAAGACTGAGGTTATTGTTAGTGACCTATGTGGCCGGTTAAGACTGAGGTTATTGTTAGTGACCTACGTAGCCGGTTAAGACTGAGGTTATTGTTAGTGACCTATGTGGCCGGTTAAGACTGAGGTTATTGTTAGTGACCTACGTAGCCGGTTAAGACTGAGGTTATTGTTAGTGACCTATGTGGCCGGTTAAGACTGAGGTTATTGTTAGTGACCTATACGTGGCCGGTTAAGACTGAGGTTATTGTTAGTGACCTACGTGGCTGGTTAAGACTGAGGTTATTGTTAGTGACCTATACGTGGCCGGTTAAGACTGAGGTTATTGTTAGTGACCTACATGGCCGGTTAAGACTGATGTTAGGGTTAGTGACCTACGTAGCCGGTTAAGACTGATGTTAGGGTTAGTGACCTACGTGGCCGGTTAAGACTGTTAGGGTTAGTGACCTACGTAGCCGGTTAAGACTGATGTTAGAGTTAGTGACCTACGTGGCCGGTTAAGACTGATGTTAGGGTTACTGACCTACGTAGCCGGTTAAGACTGAGATAATTGTTAGTGACCTATGTGGCCGGTTAAGACTGAGGTTATTGTTAGTGACCTACGTAGCCGGTTAAGACTGAGGTTATTGTTAGTGACCTACGTAGCCGGTTAAGACTGAGGTTATTGTTAGTGACCTATACGTGGCCGGTTAAGACTGAGGTTATTGTTAGTGACCTACGTGGCCGGTTAAGACTGAGGTTATTGTTAGCGACCTACGTGGCCGGTTAAGACTGAGGTTATTGTTAGCGACCTACGTGGCCGGTTAAGACTGAGGTTATTATTTGTTAGTGACCTATGTGGCCGGTTAAGAGTAGACAAAGGTTATTGTTAGTGACCTACGTGGCCGGTTAAGACTGAGGTTATTGTTAGTGACCTATGTGGCCGGTTAAGACTGAGGTTATTGTTAGTGACCTACGTAGCCGGTTAAGACTGAGGTTATTGTTAGTGACCTACGTAGCCGGTTAAGACTGAGGTTATTGTTAGTGACCTATACATGGCCCGTTAAGACTGAGGTTATTGTTAGTGACTTATGTGGCCGGTTAAGACTGAGGTTATTGTTAGCGACCTACGTGGCCAGTTAAGACTGAGGTTATTATTTGTTAGTGACCTATGTGGCCGGTTAAGACAAAGGTTATTGTTAGTGACCTACGTGGCCGGTTAAGACTGAGGTTATTGTTAGCGACCTAAGTGGCCGGTTAAGACTGAGGTTATTGTTAGTGACCTACGTGGCCGGTTAAGACTGAGATCATGGCCAGTGACCTACACGGCTGGTTAAGACTGAGGCGTGGCCGGTTAAGACTGAGGTGTGGACGGTTAAGACTGAGGCGTGGCCAGTTAAGACTGAGGTTAGGGTTAGCGACCAACTTGGCCGGTTAAGACGGAGTTTAGGGTTAGGGATAGTGCTATAGTTCGGAATTATGGGAGGTCGGAATATGGAGAGGTCGGAATAATGACATAGCACTAGCTGTAGCATGCAACGTGGACACAGGCCGGGGTCGGATCTGTTGCGAGACCCAAAGCATCCAATGATTCCAATTCCAAACACTTAATGTGTCACTAGTAGCTACAGTACAGTACAGTACAGTACAGTACAGTACAGTACAGTACAGTACAGACAGTACAGTACAGTACAGTACAGTACAGTACAGTACAGTACAGTACAGTACAGTACAGTACAGTACAGACAGTACAGTACAGTAACAGCAGCAGCTGTTTTACAACCTGTGTTCTAACTCCTACTGTTCAACCAAACCAGCTGGAACTATATGACCTGTGTGCTTTCAAAGGTCAGAGGTCACAGCTAAAAGCCTCATACCAGAAATAACACCACTAGAATCTCTGTGTGTGTGTGTGTGTGTGTGTGTGTGTGTGTGTGTGTGTGTGTGTGTGTGTGTGTGTGTGTGTGTGTGTGTGTGTGTGTGTGTGATCCAGAGCAGCGTAAGGTGATTAATGACGTTATTTCTGTCCAAACACCTGCAGAGAGAGAGAGAGAGAGAAAGAGAGAGAGGGGGAGTGCTAAGAAAGGAGAGAGAGAGAAGAGAGGGAGAGGGAGAGGGAGAGAGAGAGAGAGAGAGAGAGAGAGAGAGAGAGAGAGAGAGAGAGAGAGAGAGAGCGAGAGAGGCAGAGAGAGATGGGGAGAGAGAGATATAAAGAGAGATGGGGGGAGAGAAACAGAACTAGGACAAAATAAAGTTGCTTCGCTGAAAAAGTTTCATTGTTTCTCAAAAGTTTCAATCTGACCAAAACTGTGGAACTGTGCGTGTGTGTGTGTGTGTGTGTGTGTGTGTGTGTGTGCGTGCGTGACCTTACCTGCGCCACAGGGAGCCATCCCATTGGTCAGGAGGAGTCTGGGTTCGGATGGTTACCATAGCGACGGACTGTTTCTGTGAGTCAGCTGACCTTTGGGAAAGGCCATGTTTCAACGTTAATCACACATTATTTTACAGTGGTGGAAAAAGTACTCAAAAGTTTCACTTATATAAGTGAAAGTATTCATACTGCAGTGTAAGAAATACTTAAAAAGTCTGGTAAAAGTACAAAAGTACTGGTATCAAAAAGTACTTAAAGTAGCAAAAGTAGAAAGTACTCATTATGCAGAATGTCCCGTTTCACAAGTTCAAAATGTATACAAAAATACAAAATAGCCGATCTACAAGCTCTCAATGCGTTGCATCGCGACACATTGTAGATCTGCTATTTTCAAATGGACAAAATGTATAGGGCTGAGTTTTGTCATAATCAAAGTAGTTTTCCAATAATTGTAGTGGAGTAAAAGTACAATATTTGACTCTGAGATGGAGTAGAAGTAGGTCTAAGGGGCGACTCACACGGTCGCAACAGATTGATGTATGCTTGTTGTATGAGATGTATAGCTGATGCAAGCTCGCAATGCACATGGGAGTCACATGGTTTGACACAACATTTGTGTTGTATGAGGGGGAGGGGGGCAGTCGAAACACAGCTGAAAGCCATACAACAGCTTGTAGTCCAAAATGTTGTATCAAACCATGTGACTTCCATTGGAAATGCATTGGGGCGACCATGACACTTACATCTTGCTTACATCTAGCATGCATCAATGTTGTATGCTAGATCGAAAGGTGTGAGTGAGGCCTGAGGGTGTTGGAAATTGGAAATACTCAAGTAAAGTACAAATACCTCAACATTGTAAAGTACTTACGTTAATGTATTTAGTTACTTTCCACCACTGAAACCTGAAATACACAAAAATGGAAATGTTCCCATTGTTTTGGCATCTACAGTATTGTTAGGTATGCCCAGATGATGACCACAAAAGTGTGAAAAATGTATTTTCCATTTCACTATAGGTGTCTTTAATGTCCTGGCAGACAGTGCTGCATGCAATAGATACACAATAACATGAGAAACTGGATTTCATCACAACTTTCTGCCTTTCTCTTACAATACAATGCAATACAGTATGTTTAGTGCGTGCGTGCGTGCGTGCGTGCGTGTGTGCATACAGTACGTGCGTGCGCGCCTGCGTGCACGTGAGTCTTTTGGCAGTCTTCTTTCCAAATATTGTTGTTTCTGTGAATGACCTCACAGAGACAATATACTGGAACACACACTGCATTTATTAGGACAGTATCCGTGTGTGTGCGTGCATGCGCGTGCGTGCGTGCATGTGTGTGTGTGCGTGTGCACATGCAGGGCTTGGCTGATAAGGGGAACAGGAGCACAAGGGGCTCATACACAGTCACTGGCCCCATGCCAAGAGAGAGAGAGAGAGAGATGGGAGAAAGAGGGAGAGAGGGGGCAAGGATGGGAGGAGTATCCATAGAGAGGGGATGTGGAGAGGGAGGGAGGTGCAGAGAGAGAGAGAGAGAAGAGGAGGGGTTTGAACTTTATGTTTTTGTTTGAAAGAGAGAGAGAGAGAGAGAGAGAGAGAGAGAGAGAGAGAGAGAGACAGAGAGAGAGAGAGAGACAGAGACAGAGAGAGAGAGAGCGAGAGAGAGACAGAGAGAGACACAGAGAGAGAGAGACAGACAGAGAGAGACGGACAGAATGCAGACAACAAACTGAAAGAGACAGAGAGAGAAAAGAGAAAGAAAGACACTAGTTTAGAACGTCTCTCTCTCTCTCTGTCTCTCTCTCGCACACACACACACGGGCACGCACGCACGTGCATACACACGCACACACACACAGCTGCTGAGCGAAGAGAGGAGATATGAGACATGCTCTGCCTGAAAGGTAAGAATGGACGAGAGACAGAGAGAGAATGCATCAAAAGTTTTAAAAAGCTTAAAGCTGTGAAAAGTGCTGTGCGTGCATGCATGCGTGCGTGCGTGCGTGCGTGCGTGCACGTGCGTGTGTAAAGAATGAAAGGGTGCACTGTGGTTTATTTTAATCTCATCTGCACCTTGTGTCGCTGTGAAGAAGACTGCTACCTCACAAACTCACAAACTAGGACTGTGTGTGTACATGTGTGTGTGTGTGTGTGTGTGTGTGTGTGTGTGTGTGTGTGTGGGTGTGTGTGGGTGTGTGTGTGTGTGTAGACAGATGCAGGTCATGTTGACCCCTAGCTATCACTTCTCACGTTCAATGTTATCACACTGAAGACTGAACTGTCCTGGGGTCTGTGCGTGTTTGTGTGTGTGCGCGTGTGTGTGTGTGTGGACAGGAAGAGGGAGTGACATAGAGCAGTTCTCAAACTTTTTCATATGAAGGACCCCCAGATTCGTTATGTATTTGGCCACGGATCCCCATAAGAGAAGATTTGTGTAAAATGTTCACTATTTTCAAAATAAAAAAGCATCTACTAGTTCACAAAGCTTGTAGATGGGGTACTTTCCAAATAGCCTAGGGTCAAAGTGGCTGAACTGATTTAAATGCCACATTATTATTACGGTATAACTTGGATCCCCTGCAAGGACCCCTGGGGGTCCCCAGACCATAATGGAATAGACGAAGGCGGTGCCTCTCGTGGTTCAAAAACAATATACTTCATTGGATTAACCGTTTACCATTTATTATTACAAGGATATTGCAGTTATAGTTTGGCGGTGTGGCTCTGCTCATGTGATAGAGTGAGCAACATACACACAATCTGATATCACAAATCCCCCAGAGCAGGGCATAAGATAAAGGCATTACATAAACATAACTTCCAAATGCATGCCATACAGCCTACCACATACAGTAGATACATATCACATATCATAGAGTACAATCCATAAATCACATTTCAATCACAGAATCACCCATTACAGAACTAAATGCCCCAGGGAGCAGAAAGAGGAGGCCGGGATCGAGGTGGAGGGAATTTGTTACGGCGACATCTGAACAACTCCTGCATGCGTCAGCTAGCATGAGTGAACGCAGAATAGTGACTGCTTAAATGGACCGTCTGGTGCACTGTGTGCGTGTGAGAGTTATAGCTTGAAGCGATTGAGAAACAGACAGACTGATTAGTGGCAGAATATCAATTAACTATTAGTGAACGAAGGGGGGGGGGGGGGGGTAGATAAGTAGTAGCCTCCTGACTTCCGTGCCTCCATGAACTATCCCTGCGCTGGATTTTTTGTCTGTGACAAAAAGTAGCCATCATCAACCCACAGAATAACACCCACTATACTATAGGCCCATTTTTAAAACTACATTTCTACGGCCCTCAACACTGACAATAGAGGGTAAGCGCGTGACATCATCAAACCAGGTAGTTATGTGCAGGAACGCCTACTGAGTGGCAAAAAACTATACTTTCTGGCCTTGACAGCCCATACATCCAAACAGAAAAGTCCAATATGATTGCATTAAACGTTAAACTCACTTTTTCACTCACTTTGCCACTTGATTTGCCATTGACTTTATGCATGCGCAATTGCACATACCCTCTATAGTTCCGTGTGGTCTCAGAGATAAAACCTTATGTTAATCTGGGGATCCTTGTAATAAAAGAAAATCACACCCGTGTGAAGTGAGGGGCGCTAATATATTAAAGTCTAACTCATGTGTTGCTATGATTAGGTGATGTAATGGTGATGTAACACAAACACAGACAAAACAAATTTGCATTTAATGTTTGTGTTAGCGACTAAACAAACATTAAACTCTGTCCATTGTCAATGGCGTTTTTAATGTTTGTTTAACTAAAAACAAAACATTGAACCTGTATATAGGAGGGGCTAGCGCCCCTCAAAAATGTTAGGCGCATCACTTACCCCTGTGTGACGTCACCGGACACTTCCTTTCACCTGACGGCGAGGGGTTTCACCGGGAGGACGTTTAAGTGTCATTTTTGTACGAGGCTGAGACATGGACACTCACAGGACAGCAGCAAAGGGTCCTGGCTGGACCACCCACTCCTTCCGGACGCTGTCAATGCACTGAATGGGACATTATCACGTTTAATCTGCGGCTATTGATTGAACTAAGTCAGTGGTTCCCAAAGTGGGGTCCGGGGACCCCCAGGGGTCCTTGAGGGAGTTCCAGGGGGTCCCCAGCTAAATGACAGTTTGGAACCAAATGTGTGTTTGAAATTCTTTATTTAGGAATAATTGAGATATAGTATCTCGTTTTCGAGAGGGTCCTAAAATGGACCTATGGGTCAGTAACTCTGAGTACAAATGGATCCATTTGTACACTCTCAGAGTGAAATTAACATTGATTTTACTGGGGGTCCGTAGGCTAATGCATGTCAAACTGGTCCTTGAAATGAAACGGATTGAGAATCACTGTAAAAATCTTCTCTTAAAGGGGCATTCCACTCATTTTCAACATTTTACTATGTCATTAATATACCTTAGAGCTGTTGTGTGGAAATAATAAAAAAGTCCCCCCATTCTGTTTCCTAGAACTGTAGACCTGAACAAATTCAGACCACTAGTTCTAGGAAACACAGAATGGGGGGGACTTTTTTTTATTATTTCCACACAACAGCTCTAAGGTATATTAATGACATAGTAAAATGTTGAAAATTAGTGGAATGCCCCTTTAAGGGGATCCCTGGCATATCTCTTAAAATGTGGGGTCCGCGGGCTAATTAGTGTCAATTTGGGGGTCCTTGACATGAAAAGGTTTGGGAACCACTGCCTTATAGCTGATAATGAGTGCATCAGTGGAATGATGAACATTGGTTGATGTGACTTTCTGTGACTGATCTGATCAATATTCTGCTGCTGTGTTAGATTGTTCGGAAGTCAGTGAATATAAACAACTCTCCATGAATCACATATTACACTCATTTAACACTTGTTTACACTGTGAGGAGGCCGTACGTGTGTGTGAGTGTGTGTGTGTGTGTGTGTGTGTGTGTGTGGGATGGTTTTAAGACGTGCAGACGTGTTCAGACGGGCAAAAGCATTTGGAAGCATAACTCAGAAAACATGACGCTTCCAGCTGCTTCCACACACACACACACACACACACACACACACGAGCCGTAATTAATGTGACTGACATAATAAGCTCTAAATACATGATATTAAAACTGTATTAAAACTGTATTCAAAGTGTGTGTGTGTGTGTGTGTGTGTGTGTGTGTGTGTGTGTGTGTGTGTGTGTGTGTGTGTGTGTGTGTGTGTGTGTGTGTGTGTGTGTGTGTGTGTGTGTGTGTGAAGAAAGGTACAATTTAGGAAACAAAGCTGTTGATGTCTATAGCTGTAAGCTAGCTGTAGTATGTCAGCCAGCCAGCCAGCCAGCCAGTCAGTCAGTCAGTCAGTCAGTCAGTCAGTCAGTCAGTCAGTCAGTCAGTCAGTCAGTCAGCCTGCAGTCAGCCAGCCAGCCAGTCAGTCAGTCTGCAGTCAGCCAGCCAGCTAGTCAGTCAGCCAGCCAGGCAGCCAGTCAGTCAGTCATACAATAGTCATCATTTACACGTGATGAAGTAAAACGACATCTTTCACGTCATGATTTCACAACATTTGTGAGTGCATAGGGTCATTTTTGCCACAATATATTCAGTTTCCCTCTAAAATGTAAATGATGTGTTAGTCATGACTCTCTCTCTCCAACTGTCTCTCTCTCTCTCTGTCAGGTGACCACAGTGTGTGATTGGAGAGCATGCTCAGCCAATCATTACACCAACGTGACCACATTCTGACAGACAGACAGACAGACAGGCAGGCAGGCAGGCAGGCAGGCAGGCAGGCAGGCAGGCAGACAGACAGACAGACAGACAGACAGACAGACAGACAGACAGACAGACAGACAGACAGACAGACAGACAGACAGACAGACAGACAGGCGGGAAGAGAGAGAGAGAGAGAGAGGGGGGAACGCAGAGGAGATAACAGCAGTGCATTGTGGGTAGATAAAAAGGTCACATGGCACCATATTAAACATTCCCACCCTGTAACATGAATATTAATATGCATGTGTGCGTGCGCGTGTGTGCGTGCATGCGCGCGTGTATATTTAGGTGATCTTGTAGATCTGCTATTTTCAATGGTTTCAGATTTTCGTTTTTTGAATGTTTGTCTCTGACTGCCCCATCATATACTACAATAAATCCAACTAAAACTTTTGTAGGTTTAGGTATAGGTTTATTTATTTAGCACATAGTATAAAAAATAGACAATACATATCAAAGAACAAAAATACAATGCAAGGAAAGGAAGAAGCCAGCTGGCTTATTTAGAATCCTCTCCTGTATGGAAGAGGTCATTGATTAAGCAGATTAAACGTTAATTAAGAACAATACAAAAGACTACAAGTTGGCAAAGGGAGCCGCTGTGCAATAAAGAACAATAAAAACACAGAGACTGCACAAAAAACTAACACATTGTATTCAGTATTTGGAGCGGTTATTAATTCTATCTCCCAATAGGTTTTTAGTCTCAACTTTGAGCATGTTTTTATTGACACTACATCTGCTATTTCTTTACAGCCAACGATAAACTCTAAAATGATGATGCTTGTGGTTTTACAGGTGGTCCACTTTGTGTTATTCTTTTAAACATTTGGAATCTCACCCCGACAAATATTAACGGCTTAAATAAAACTATACACTAAAACTAAAGCTTTTCAATAAAATAAAAAATAAACTAGCAAACCCTTCACATTCAAAAGTGGTTCAAACTGAACTGAACTTGACACCATGCATGAACTCAAAACAAAATAAGAATTAAAAGTAATAAGCTTTTAATAAGAACCAGAGCGCTGTGTGTGTGTGTGTGTGTGTGTGTGTGTGTCTGTGTGTGAGTGTGTGTGTGTGTGTGTGTGTGTGTGCGTGCGTGCGTGTGAGAGACCACCCCACACACACAGAGAGGTCAAGGGTCAGGGTCACAGTAGGATTAAGACACCCAAACTGAGAAATATTTGGGCTCACGGGGGATCGAACTTGTGATCCTAAACCGACGAGACGATCAAACAAATCACATGCATCCACAACGACGGCTTTAACGCATGTGTGTGTGCGTGTGTGTGTTCATGCGTGCATGTGTGCGTGGGTGCGTGCGTGCGTGTGCACATGCACGCGTTGTAGGAGTAAATACCTGATTTACAGAAGGCCATCTGCAGACCTGGATAATCCCTGTTAAGAGATTAGAGAAAGAGAGAGAGAGAGAGAGAGAGAGAGAGGTGTGGTGTTATGTGGATCGTTCCGACCTACTAGCCTAAACAAACACATTGTATTTTCATGTTTTTCTTCCTCTGGGGAGTCCCGGTCTTGTGTATTTATGTATGGATCAGTGAGTAACAGAACGTGTTGCTGACTGACTGGTGAATCATCCATCCACGATGGGACTGCTGGAGTTGGTTCAATACCAACAACTTGTAACTTTCACGGGCGAGGCTTGAAGATGTTTCACGCTCCTATTATGGGCGTCTGTTGAAGTGTTTTTTTTTTAATGTGTTTTTTCGAACTTTTGTTTTGAAGCTCACTATACCTGCATTGTCATAAGGGGACTGACAACATTTTTAAGCTTTTTTTATTCTTCTGATGGACCCATAATAGGACGTTATGTTTTTGTATTGTGAAGTGCCGTGGAAGGAAGGATCAATATTCTTCTCCTTTTGGCTATAGTAATTCCCCCACCAGGGGTCTGTCTCGTCTGTTTCCATCTGCTTCCGTCCTCTGCGTCTTCCTGGCTGACTCCAGCCCACCTGCCATGCATGTCCTCTCCTCTAACTGCGTCCAGAAAAACCTTCCTCTTCTCCTCTAATACCTGCTGGCAGCTCCATCTTCAGCAACAATATACGTCTCACGGTCTCACCAGCTCCTCTGCACATGCAGGTCCAAACCATCTCAACCTCTGTCGTTTTTATCCCAAAACCTTCTAACCTGGGCTGGATCCTCTAAAATGCAGTCAATTACGATCTTGTCCCTCCTTGCCATCACTCCTAATGAGAAGTGAAGTACCGCGGAAGGAAGGAAGGACACACTTTTCTATTGAAGGACAACCCTATAGGGATTACTCCACAACCGTAGGTCCGTGTGGGGGCGGAAACCTATATACGCAGATGATCAGGGTGACGCGACGATCAGGTCTCGAGATTCGTTCCACGACAAAATATGTAAGAACCTGAAACTCCAGTCGGACGGGATCAATGATGATTACAACCGACGATTGATTGATTGATTGATTGATTAGTTGGGACTGAGACACGTGGGACTGACTGACTCAGCGATGATCGCCTACGTGGACTGCCTGAACCCGGAGCCCGTGGGCAACGGTCTGGCGGCTCAGTGCTGGCGGGGCGGGCCCCTGGACGATGAGGACGAGCTGCTGCCCCGCAAGATGGCCGCCCTGCAGCCCAAGACGGACGGCAGCCTGCGGCGCCGGCTCCTCAGCGCCAAGATCTACCAGCAGCAGGACGCTCTGTGGAAGCCCAAGGCCATGTCCATGGAGCCGACGGGGGACCTTGTCCACGGCAACAAGGGAGTTAGCAGAGGATCCCAAAGACAAGACCCTTGCTTGTCCAATAATAGCGGCCCCTGGGTTAAGCTCCAGCCACACAACTGTTCCCACCTACAATCTGGCGTCCAACCCGACGTCCAACCGAATACTGAACCCTGCAACGTGGAACCCAAAACTGGCATCAGGAGAGCCCGGCCCGTCCAGCTTGGCCGTAAGCCCAGCCAATCGCGGCTGCTGCTGAGGCATCACCGCCCCGCCCCCCTCTCGCCGCTGGCGCGAGAGGCCCGGCGTGGCTCCGCCTCCTGCTCGGGCCTCGTCCAACGGAGACGCAGCAGCTGCGGCGGCCCGCCCCCGCTGAAACACCAAGCCGCATACACCGGCCCTTACGTCTTTTCGGACGACCCCGCGGACTTCGCGGGTGCCGTCGCCGCTGCCCCCTTACAGGCCGGCCGCCTCGCGGAGCCCGAGGCCCCCCCGCAGTACCGCTACCGACCCAAGGAGCGGGGCTTCTCCCCGCTCACCTGGCTGACGAGGAGGAGGGGGGGGAGGGGCAGGAGGCGGACCTCCTCACAGAGCGCCACACATGCCACGCCCCTTCTGCAGAGCGACACAGTCTGGAAAGGTACAGCGCTATAGCTAGGAACTCTGGGTAGTGTAGTCCAGTGGTTCCCAAACTTTTTCATGTCAAGGGACCCCCAAATCGACATTTATTAGGCCACAGTCCCTCATTTGAAAACTATCATTTAGCTGGGGACCCCCTGGAACTCCCTCAAGGACCCCTGGGGGTCCCCGGACCCCACTTTGGGAACCACTGGTGTAGTCGAGCACTGTGGTGCCTGCTTGTGAGTGTGTGCGTGTGCGTGTGTGTGTGTGCGTGTGCAAACACCAAAACACAATGTTTCTGCAGGTAAAACAGGGCCACACTGCTGAAGCCGTCATCACAAATGTGATGAGGTCAGCTCATTTTGGGCACATTTGGGCAAGTGGCTATGGCCGTTTTTAGCCCAAGGAGTGTTTTTTGTGCAAAACTAATGCTTGGAATGGATTCGGCATCATGAAAACCCCCTAGTTTACCCATTCAGGACGGGAACCCCTTTTGGTGTTTTAACTAAGCATTATGTTATACTTTAGCTATTTTTAAAAATGCAGCACAAATCTTTGAATATATATTCTTTCAGAGTGAACGTTTTTTTTATTTCGACGTCAGGCCTAAATGGTTAACATGTCACATGCTACTTAAAGGAGCATTCAGTGATTTAAAAAAAGAAAACCCTGTCCACCCCGGTAACAAGATGTGCACATGCACGCACTACAGTGAGGGGACACGTAACAGGACAACAGCACGCACACCAAGGCCCGCCTCCGCTCGATCGTGATTGGCGGAAGGCCCCTCTCTATCCTGATTGGATGAAGGCTTTGCCACCTAGCCAAAAACAAAACATACGGTTTTTGGACCCCAGGGGTTAACTGGGGACAGGAAGGAACTCCTTATATGGTCAGCACACTCTATAGTAGGGAGGATTATCACAACAAAACAAAAAAATAAGTGATATTAAGACTTAAGTGAAATCACTGAATATACCTTTAAAGCATAATGATATTTAGAAAATCTCTTATATACAGTAGGTTGTTAATGGTTTTGATTGATCAATTGAAGTATTTATTAACAGTATGCAGAATAGGTACATTTCAAGTACAACGCAATACAAAAACTGTTAACTGTGGACGACACCATAAAGCATTACACTAGTTTATGGTCTGGTATGGTCACATATACAGTATCCCCCAATAAAAGAAAAGCTCAATACCAAGGTCAGCAAGTGGATTCATGAATGTATGTATATTATAGACAATTTAGGACAATAAAAAAATATATATATACACCAAATGTTCCACTTTAAACAAAAGAAGCCTGTTGGCTGCCAGACTAGTTAGTAGATGTTTGGTCTGGCGCTCATGTGAACATCATGGGGTTCAAATCTGGGCCAGGATATCAAACGTAGAGGGACTATACGGCTTTGACTACAATCAGCTATTCATATAGAAGACTATACAATATAGAACACGCTGGAGTAGAACAGAACCGAACAGAATATAATACAGTACGATATAATAAAACACAATATAATACAGTACAGTAGAATAGAATAGAGGAAGAGCCTCAGGCAGGGTGTATTAGTGTGTCATTAAACTCATTAGAGGTTTACTGCCATGTTGCTGCTTGTTCCCGTGTGTGTGTGTGTGTGTGTGTGTGTGTGTGCGTGTGTGTGTGCGTGTCAGTGTTGGTGTCAGACACACACACACATGCGCACGCGCGTGTGCATGCGTGTGCATTATTTGCGTGTGCATTATTTATTTATTATAATGCGTGTGCATTATTTCTTTTAAACCAGGGCATGTGGATCTGCTATGTTTTCACACCTTTTGTGCGACACTGTAGTTAGTATGCTGAAGTAGGGCATACTGTACATGTACAGAATAATACTGCATGAAGATACGAGGGTTCTGCCTGACAGTACCGATATGTCCCCCCCCCCCCCCCCACACACACACACACACACACAATCAGCTAATAGAGAGCAGTGCACCGGGTCTTGTTCTACTTCTCAGCCTCCATAATCTAACACTATAGGGTTTGGCCCACATTCTTAGCACACATTAGGATGGAGCAACGAGAGGACGGCCTACTTTCTATTATTGGAATACGCTGCTGGATTACAGCTCTGCTGGTGGTGGAGATCACGGCCATGATGATGATGGCGGCGGCTACCAGGATACAGCTCTAGTAACATATAGATGAGATCTGTGTGTTTGTATTTACCACGTTATCTAACGATGACTTTAATGGAAGAGATTAGAACACTTCAGACCAGTGGTTCCGCTATAGCTAGGAACTCTGGGTAGTGTAGTCCAGTGGTTCCCAAACCTTTTCATGTCAAGGACCCCCAAATTGACACTAATTAACCCCCATAAGAGAAGGTTTTTATGGCTCTAGCAGTGATTCAACTCGTTTAATTTCAAGGACCCTCAGCAGTTTGACATGCATTAGTCTACAGACCCCCATTTAATGGCATTTCTATCTCTGAGACCCCAATTTATATTGTAAAATCAATGTTAATTTAACTCTGAGAGTGTACAAATGGAACCGTTAGGGTCCATTTGGTTCCATGTTGTACACTCTCAGTGTTACAGACCCATTTGGTTCCAAACTATCATTTATCTGCAAGGGACCCCCCTGAAACTCCCTCAAGGACCCCTGGGGGTCCCCGGACCCCACTTTGGGAACCACTGACAGATGAGATCTGTGTGTTTGCATTTACAAGTTATCTATAAACGATGACTTTAATGGAAGAGACCAGAACACTTCAGACAACTCTGTTGTCCCTCTGTTTTGCACGTTGTGCAAAGTAACTAAGTGCATTTACTTAATAAGTACTGTATTTAAGTACAATTTTGAGTACTGTACTTTACTTGAGTATTTCCAATTTCCAGTACTTTAATACTTCTACTCCACTACATCTCGGAGGCAAATATTGTACTTTTACTCACCTACATTTATTTGAAAACGTACTAGTTACTTTTGTAGATTTGTATTATTATTACAAAACAGTATAACAACTTCAGCCCTGAATACATTTTCACCATTTAATAGCCGATCTACAAGCTCACAATGCGTTGCAATGTGACGCATTGTGAGCTTGTAGATCTTCTATTTTCAAAAGATTGTTATACATTTGAAAACTTGAAACCAATACTTTTGTACTTTTACTAAATTTTGAACAGCAGACTTTTACTTGTAACGAAGTACGTCTACATCACAGTGTTGATATTTTCACTTAAGTAAGAAATGTGAGTACTTTTTCCACCGCTGGCATTTAGCCTCTACGATAAAACCAGCCGTA
>NC_136803.1:19212781-19252781 GCF_951216825.1 Electrona antarctica | reverse complement strand
GAATAGTGACTGCTTAAATGGACTGCCTGATGTACTGTGGCCGTGTGAGAGTTAGCTTGAAGCCAATGAGAAACAGACAGACTGATTAGTGGGAGTATATCAATTATTTATTAGCGAATTAATGGAGGGGTCCGGCGGGGAGAGATAATTAGTAGTATAGCCTCCTGCCTTCCATGATGTAATGAATTATCGCTGCACTGGATGTGTGTGTGTGTTTGTGTCAGGAGCTAAACTCAGCTAAACTCACAATCCAATGTTCTTCTGTGTGTCAGACTTCCTGTGCTGCACACTGTCAGCAGGCTAAGAATGAACTCCCCAACCATCTCAGAGCTGCTCCCTCTCTCCTCTCTTTCAAAACCTCACTCAAAACCCACCTCTTCGGGATAGCTTTCCCCAGCTGAGGTCTGGTTAGGATGTCCCCTCCCCCCTTTCCCTCGTTTATCCTTTTATCTTTTTAACCCTGTACTGTTGTATCTGTTATGTTTTGGTTTGTTTTTTTCTTAATAAAGTCTGTTCTTAGTGTTCCTATGTAAAGCGCTTTGGGTATTCAGAAAAGCGCTATATAAATTTGAGCTATTATTATTATTATTATTATTATAAGCTAATACTGTAGGCCTACCTCTACTGATTTTAGCTACATATGTTTGAATGTTTGTTTCTTTGGTTTTGTAAAGCGACTTTGAGCACAGCGGAAAGCGCTATATGAATTGGATGCTTTATGTTTCGACAAGCTCGGCTATTTTCACTATTTCTGAAAAAGGTAAATTTTTTCATGAAATACTGTTTTTTTTAAACAGTGCTCTAGTCGTCTAATAGTTTGTGTACGTCTACACCAAAAACTGCCGATCTACAAGCGCACATCATTCGCCGCAAGCAGATTCCCATGAACTCATGAGTTAAGCACTGTTTTGGGCACGTGGAATAATGCCCAGCGCAGCAGTCAACGTGGAAAGTAAACATTGTACATCTGCTATTTTTGGCAGCGTTTTATAGGCATGCTGGGGTTCAAGGAGTTAATCAAACGTACACATACTGCCGTTGGAATATTATTTCTGACACACCCTGATCAGGAACGGGTTAGGATTACAATACGTTGAGATAGATGTTCAGCGTTGACAAGAGTCTTTAGTGTACGTCTGTCTGCATGGACTCTCACCCTGGTGAGTTATGCTGCGTTCAGACAAGCAGATGCAAAGATAATATATACATTTTCAGTGGAAGCCAACAACGTGAAGCAACAAAGCAAATCCGATGTTTGTAGCTCTGCTGCAAACGATACAAAGCTACAAATTGAAGTTGAGCATCTTGAACTTCAAGATGCAAGGATACAAACCTACTCAACTGTAACCGCAATGACACAGCCTTTCTGGGTGGAGTTTGCATGTTCTCCCCTCCCCGTGTCTCCTAGGGTAGGTACCCTCACAAAAAAACATGCAGTAATCCTGGTCTCTAAACTAGCTCCCACTGGCCAGCCGGGGCGCCTGATGGAGGGGAAAGGAACTGGTTGGAATAACGTGTTCCTTCCACACGCTATACGTCCAACCGGGGAAACTCCCCCATCAGGTGAAAAGAAGTGGCTTGGACTCCTCATGCATAGAAGGAAGTATGAGGTCAGTCCGTTGCTCTCCCTAGGTTGGCAGAGGGAGTGTAGAGCCCAGGATTACATTCAATAATTGACCCTGGGTGAAAAATGGGTTACAAAATGGGGTGGGATAAAAATAAAAAGACAGACATACAGACAGACAGACAGACAGACAGACAGACAGACAGACAGACAGAGGTTCTGTTGATTTAGATTGATATAACTAACATCCAATAAGCCAGTCTCAAATGGGTCAATTCTATTATTGAGTAATTTAGGACGGTTTATGTATTTATTTTGTTTTAAAACTTGTGTGTTAGTTTTAAAATGGGTCAGTCCTATCAGTGGGTACTAGAATAAAGAGGTTATACATTTATATATTTATTTAGTTTATCTAAAAATATGAACATACCAAAGAGATGATAACAAAGCACATCAACAGTATAACATAAACCCCACACAATACAGAGCATACATGGGCAACTGGCGGCCCGGGGGCCACAAATGCGGTCCCCACCTTCACTTAATGTGGCCCTCAGGTTAAAGGGGAATTGAGCACAAGCTGCTCTTACCATAATATGAAGACATATCCATTCGTCACTGAAAAAACAAACACAAAAAACATGCCGAACGTTCCATACCGAAGTAGGGGATTTACCATCCGTGTGGATCAAACACTAGAACTCTTATCGCGCAATTTGTTCTAGATGATATGAAAGGTTAGTCCATGCAGTGCTGTTTCTGCAACTCTTCCGCTACATACTAATTCCTACACAGGTTGTGCTTATAACCACGCCCCCGGGCAAGTTAAGTTTACTGAGGTTAAGGTTAGGGTTAGGTTTAGGCTGTCAATCACAGCGACTGGCCAATCACAGCGCGTCGACTGCACAACCCGTGTAGGCTTTGGTATGTTGCAACTCTTCCTGTTCTACGTGAGCTGACGTTAGACCACGCCTACCCTTTTCTTAAAGGACCAGCGCCCTATATCATTATTTTATTTTTATTGGTCAATATACATATTATCAACATAATTTTGTAAGAAATTCCTATTTAATATCGGAATACTGATTTCAGCTGTTACAATAGCAGATCTACAAGCTCAAAACGCGTCGCACTGCGGCGCTTTTGCGTGCTGTGAGCTTGTAGATCGGATGTTTTCGCTGAATGTTTGCCCCAGAATATGGACGCACGCTAGGGTAAACTATGACAGAGCAGATCTGAACACATCTCACTCAACTGAACAGAACCGTCGGCTGCAATACATTTCTGTGTGTGTGTGTGTGTGTGTGTGTGTGTGTGTGTGTGTGTGTGTGTGTGTGTGTGTGTGTGTGTGTGTGTGTGTGTGTGTGTGTGTGTGTGTGTGTGTGTGTGTGTGTGCGCTGTTGATGACGCTACAGTACCACAACATACTTTGATGTCCGCTCTTACAGTACGCCCACACACGTCAATGGCGTGTTTGTCTGTGCACGTGTGTGTGTGTGTGTGTGTGAGAGAGAATGCTGAAGTTTTGCCAGAGTTGGAAAATGAAAATATCATTGTGTGCGTGTGTGTGTTTGTGTGTGTGTGTGTGTGTACAGTAGTGTGTAGTCCATTATCTTGTTGAATGAACTCTGTGTGTCAGAGTGTTGTGTCCGTCTGTGTGCATGCTGTTGCTTTGTGTTGGTGAAAGATGTGCACGCGCACGTGTGTGTGTGTGCGCGTGTGTGTGTGTCAAGACAATCTGCTAATGGAGAAAGATACACATCAAAAGAATTGGGTCAAGCACACAATACGAACACACACACACACACACACACACACACACACACACACACACACACACACACACACACACACACACACACACACACACACACACACACCAGCAGCACTGTCACTTTTACCATCTGGCTCAGCACTCCTCAAGGTGACTGCAAAGGCACGCACGCGCACACACGCATGCGCACGCGCACACACACATTCACACACACAACATGCACACAAACATGCGCACACGCACAACTATCATTCACCAAGACATTATTACTGTACAGAGACTCTATCTCTCTCTCTTTCACGCACGCACGCACACACACACTTCCAGATGTATATCAGGTTCACATTAAAAACAGACCACATATTGTAATGAAGAATAAATCTTTGTATGAAATATGACTTCTCTCTCCCCCCTCTCTCTCCACCCCTGCCCTCTCTCTCCCCATCCCTCTGTCTCTCTCTCTCTCTCTCTAGCAGTGGGTTTGGAGGAGGACAGCAAGTGGTCAGTTCACTACACTACCCAGAAGTCTCAGCGGGAGCATGTCTTCCTCACAGGGGCGCGGCCTCTGGGCGACACGGACGACCTGCACTCTGTCCTGAAAGGTCAGAGGTCACACACTTCTCTATAGGACAGATTACTGTGATATAGATACGTGGGCTAGGCTTTACTTTAAAGACAAATTCCAATATCCCAAATCTCGGCCACTCCGAAATTGGTGACCTGCTGAAAAATGTTACCGTCTACAGGCAGCTACAGTCAGCTCAGAATAGACTGATCAGGGTTATACTAGGGACAGTTAATAATCCTGCTCATAAAGTAATCAATCAATCAATCAATCAATCAATCAAAAACTGCTCCTGAGTCCCGATGAGCAGGCTGGTGTCACCATCAGGGTGCGATTGTGTATACTAACCAAATATCGATTCATGGATATATTGCCATTTTTAATGCCACGATATTAAAATCGAATCGCAAAGTTCGTATTTTGTTTTTCATTCATTCATTCGTTCATTCAGTTATCTGGCTGCATTGAAGTGTATGATTGAAATTTCCATGGTCTATATACTGTTTAGAATTGTTTTAAAATGTTCTAGTAGTATAATAAAAGCAAAGTAACTTAGGGGGAAAAGAAAATCGAATCGAATCACAGGGGTCCTTGAGGGAGTTCCAGGGGGTCCCCAGCTAAATGATAGTTAGGAACCAAATGGCCCTTATGGGTTTGTAACTCAGAGAGTGTACAAATGGAACCAACATTTGGTTCCATTTGTCAATTAACATTGATTTTACAATATAAATTGAGGGTCCCAGAGGTAGAAATGCCATTAACCATTTAATGGCATTGGGTCCGTAGACTAATGCATGTAAAACTGTGGGTCCTTGAAATTAAACGGGTTGAGAATGACTGCTAGAGCCATAGAAATCTTCTCTTATGGGGGTCCCTGGCATATCTTTTCAAATGGGGGTCTTGGTTCCATTTGTACACTCTCAGAGTTAAGTTTGATTGAAATGCCATTAAATAGGGGGCCATAGCCTAATTCAGGTCAAACCGGGGGGCCCTAGAGCCTTAAAAATCTGCTCTTATGGAGGTCTTTGGCATATATTTTCAAATGGGGGTCCGCAGGCTAATGAGTGTCAATTTGGGAGTCCTTGACATGAAAAAGTTTGAGAACCACTGGTTTAGGTATCGATACCGTATAGAATGGGCAGTTGGGCACCCACCCCTAATATACACGTTGTTGTGCTGTGAGTGAACAGCTGGATGAAGCACACACGCGCGCACGCTACGTAAGTAGAAGCACTTAGGTATGCACTGCTATGCAGGCATGTTCACACCTGTATGAATGACTGTACAGTGTAAACCTCTCCTCCTCTCCTCTCCTCACCTCTCTTGTGACTATCTGAAACCCTGCGTTGTGATTGGCCAGGTGTTACAGTGGGCGGGGCTTCAGGCGGTCAAAGTGTTTGGTGACACTGAGCCTATTAGCAGGCCGTATGTTACACTGAGATTAACTCTGTGGGTGTGTGTGTGTGTGTGTGTGTCTGTGTGTGTGTGTGTGTTTGTGCGCGTGTGTATGTGTGTGCACATGTATGTGCACGTGTGTGTGTGTGTGGCGTGTTTAGGTCGATGGTACGTCAGATAACAGATGGACAGAATCACTGACCTGATAACCTGAGAATTGACCATGCATGCATGCACGCACGCACGCATGCACCCACGCACAGCGCCGCACACACGCACGCGTGCACAGTGTCACACGCGCGCACGCACGCACGCACGCACGCACGCACGCACGCACGCACAGGTCCGTCCGTCCGTCCGTCCGTCCGTCCGAGCACTTGACATGGTTAAAAACCTTTCTTATTATTATTTCTATAATAGGTTGAAAACCGCTGCATAAAGTATAATCCATCTACATACGGTACATACAGTACACTAATACAGCATAATTATAGTAGATAACATTTACCATCCTCTAAGAAGTACTGACTAATCATTATACTAGGATGTGTGTGTGTGGGTGTGAGGGTGCTGGAAAACATTTGTCCTTCACTCTGCCCTCTCTCTCTCTGTCGTTTCCTTTCCTCTCCTTTCCTCCCTCCTCTCCTCTCTCTCTTCCTGTGTCCTTCACATGCTCTCTTTTTCTGATAAGAGAGAATGTGGGTCATTGTTCTGTGCTCTCTCTCTCTCTCTCTCTCTCTCTCTCTCTCAGACTCTTTGAGACAATTATGTTTAACCTTGAACACAACCTCTCTGTATGTTCACAGTCACACACACTTACACACAATCACAAGTGTCTATAGAGCCAGACCACTATATTATACAGTCTGTGTTACACACAATCTATAGCGTCTACAGCCAGACTAGAGGATGCAACATTTTCGGGGATTCCCGTGGGATTCCCACAGGGATGCGATTAAAATGAGTATTAATCTCGACGGGATTGAGACGCGACAGCAATGCCATCAATCAGCCTTGTTATGATATTACCACAGATGAACTGTTCCTAGTGCCATATCTTTTGAATTGGTGGATGAGATGTTGGCTTCCCGCACGGTGAGACCCGCGATTCGAATGTGCGTTACACATGGGCACT
The DNA here is from genome assembly GCF_951216825.1 of Electrona antarctica. NCBI lineage: Eukaryota > Metazoa > Chordata > Actinopteri > Myctophiformes > Myctophidae > Electrona > Electrona antarctica. The sequence goes on along the minus strand of NC_136803.1, from coordinate 19,246,348 downwards.
CGAGTCACCATGCAGGACGCGGCTCTCTCAAGCGCGGGCATTCACTCGGGCACGGTTGGCTTGGTACTGCTACTGCGTTGGAGGTATACACACCTCAAGGCTTGTTGTGCAGCCTGCCTTTCTGTTCAGGTTATTGTCACCATGAAGGACACAAAAGGACAGGTTTGGCCATCAGCATGAGGACACGATGTCACTTCCGGTTTAAGGAACAATAACATCTGGTAGTAGCTTTGGACTGTGCAGCACTATCAGATGTCCGGGATGCTAAGCGATCATCGTTGATTTTAATAACTAAGTCAAATTAAGCTCTAATCAAGCCCAAAATATCAACAAGCTAAAAGTTGCTACATTTTGTTACATTAAGCTCCTGATTACAGGGAATTAAACGATTACGTCAATTACGTCAGTGGCCATAAGGGATTTATTGATTCATTACGTCAATTACGTCAATAGCCATAAGGGTAGCCAAAGTTGCTATTAAAAAGTTTTTTATAATTATTCTTATTTTATTTAGGTTTTCTGAGCTCAATTGCACCCCAAAAAAACCCTGAACTATTAACATTCAGTAGATCTTCTGTGGTCTGGGGTTTTCTGACCAAAACAAGTGCTCTGATTTTCCTGCCGTTTGTGATGTCACAGCCTGCAAATCCCATATATGTCAATGGGATTTGCCAGCAGATGTCACTGTTTTCACTGTTTTGCCTGTTTTCATTGCAGCTCAAAAGGCTTCCAAACCCCAGAGAAAACTCCAGACCACAGAAAATCCACTGAATGTTCAAAGTTCAGCTTTTTTGGCTGTAATTGAGGTCATAAAACCTAAACAACGCCTATGATATTGTTATTAATCCCCTCTGGCGTCACACAAAAATGCTCATTTGGGTCATGGATGGGTGGTATGGTCATGGATGGGTGGTATGGTCATGGATGGGTGGTATGGTCATGGGTGGGTGGTATGGTCATGGATGGGTGGTGTGGTCATGGATGGGTGGTGTGGTCATGGATGGGTGGTGTGGTCATGGATGGGTGGTGTGGTCATGGATGGGTGGTGTGGTCATGGATGGGTGGTGTGGTCATGGATGGGTGGTATGGTCCACTTGGTACTGTAGCCTATAGGGGATATTTCTCATGTTGTTTTAACAGTTTTAAACACATCTTGCAGGAAAAGAGACCAATTTTGATGAATTGAACAAGGTGGACCCTCTTGTAGACAAGTGTAATGCTTAATTGTGTCGTCCACTCACAGTTAACATTCTTCAATAAAAAAGAGAGCTTCACAACAGAAAGCCAACTATTAGGGGACTAAAGGTGGCTGCACACTGGACGCGTTTATCGGAAAACCGATGGAGAAACGCCGCTAAAAATCCGAAAAACGTGCTCTGTGTGCAGGGACCTTAACTGTTAGGGCCCGCCCGCTCACCTCCACCCCACCCCCTCCTGGTGATGTGGCCATCTTGGATCCTAAACACATGGGAGAGGGGTGGGGCCGAGAAAGGCCCTTATTTGTGGGACGCCTGAAAAGTCTGGGAAATGAGGGACTGTCCCACACAAAGGGGACAGTCCCACAGGTCACTGTCCCCACCGTGTGGACAGTGACCTGCCCACACGTCACTGTGACATCACCGCTCATGAGAACACATTAAGATAAAACATCAAATTATGTGGCCTAATGCCATCTCCCTACAGTGGGAGAGAGAGAGAGAAAGAGGAGATGGAGAGAGAGACGAGGGGGGGGGAAGGAGATGGGGAGGAGGAGGAGGAGGGGAGGAAGGAGAAGAAAAGAATGAATGGAGGGAGGAGTCACAGAGAACCGCAGAGAGACCGCATGCAGAAGACCCGACATGCACGCACATGCACGCACACACACTTTAAATGTTGAGTCTTGACTTATTCAGTGTGTGTGTGTGTGTGTGTGTGTGTGTGTGTGTGTGTGTGTGTGTGTGCGCGCGCACACGTACGTGTGTGTGCGTGTGTGTGTGTGTGTGTGTGTGCGTGCGTCTCCAGACTGCGACAGGCTGAATGGCTACGGCAGCTCCCTGCACTTCTCCCAAGGACACGCCCCTCTGCTCTGCACCGGCCAATCACGGCGCAGGACACACCGAGGAAAGAAGAAGGTAAGACTCTCTCTCTCTCTGTGCTGACACTCCCAAATACCCCCCCACACACACATTAAAGTCAGTATATACTGTATCTCCCGCAGCACACAGGCTAATGGTTTTCTACAGTATTACAATGGGTGAGCCAGAACCGCTGCCTCAACACTGTGTTCATTCTACAATAGAAGTCCGTCAGCACCGTGTATCACTGTCTCATAAACCAGAGATGGGCCACTTTGATGACGGAGAAGACAAGAGGGCCACTATATTTCCTCACTCACTCCAGAGGGCTACATTGCATTATACTGTCAGGCACAGGCACTCTTATCTCCAAAATGAAACCTGTTTTCGTTATGAATGCCCTACTTCGTCATTCTATGCCACACAAAAGTGGAAAAAATAGCAGATCTACAAGCTCAAAACGTGTCGCACTGCGACGGCAGTTGCCATGCATGTATGGCTAAATTACTTCATAGACAGGGCTCTATTCTTGCCTTTTTTCCCCCTTCTAGTCCAGGGGTTTTCAACCAGTCGTCCGGGGACCACCAGTGGAACTTGAGGGGGTTCCAGGTGGTGGTCCCCAGCTATGGGAGTGCCTCCTAAGCCCTGAAAGCCCACAACACGGAAGTGTTAACTCAGACTCTGCAACGCCGCAGTATAACCTATGAACTCTACGGCCGCAGCGCTAATGCTAACTGGAGCTACACAACAAAACACAGTGATTGAACCAACCCGAACGTCGGAAACGAACCCGAACAACGGCCGGGAGGTTGTGACAGAGAAACATACACGATAAAAAAGAATAACAAAAAGTAAGATGCACAACGGAGAGTGTTATTCTTAATTAAATTATTCAATTAACCTATGAGCAGTGGATTATTAGTTCTGAATATCAGATTTGATATATTTATGGTTAATTGCCCAGGTATACTATTATGTAAAATCTAGCTCATGTTTTCCCCCTGGGCCAAATGGGCCAATCATGAATATTAATGAGCATATGTTGAGAAATTACACTCACTAGACTTAACAAAGTCACATGAAGTTTGAACACATACATTAACCTCTACCAGGACCTCTATAGTACTGATGGTGTATCTACCTACCAGGACCTCTAGTACTGGTGGTTTTATCTACCTACCAGGACCTCTAGTACTGATGGTTTTATCTCCTACCAGGACTTCTAGTACTGATGGTTTTATATCCTCATTATGCAAAACATCTCGATTAGGCCTATCTAAAATAATTCCAAAAAAGCGATTATGTAAATCAGGCTGGCCTATTGGTGGAAGATGCAGTTCTGTCATCAACACTTCACACTGTTCACAGCACACAGTCCGCTTTTCATCATCTGATCATTAATGTCTCACTACAAACCGAGTCCGACCACGTTACATACTCAAACATCACTTCTCTCTCTCTCTTACTAACGCCACGTTTGATTCCATCTTCTTCTCCTCTTTGCTCTCATTCTCTCACCTGTCCTCTCCGTTCATCCTCCCGTCTTCTTCTTCTTCTCCTCTCAGAGGCTGTTGGACAGCTTCTCTCATTCTTGCTTTTCTGCATGCTGCCGCAATCCACCCTGGAGAAGAAAGGTATTGCAGTGGGATTAGGTCTGCCGACCGATGTAGAGTCACCCCCCCCCCCCCCCCCCCCCCCACGGAACTAGATTATAAAGTGGATTAAACTAGTGACTAGAGAGCATTAGGACTTGTGTAGAGCAGTAGTGGTTTTCAACCATGTGGCCCGGGGACCACCAGTGGTCCTTGGGGACCACCATGTGGCCCGGGGACCACCAGTGGTCCTTGAGGATCACCAGTGGTCCTTGGGGTCCACCAGTGGTCCTTGGGGACCACCAGTGGTCCACCTTCCAGGTGGTCCCCAGCTAAATGATGGAGACTTGGTAACTAAATGGACCCTTATAGATCTGAAATGGTTGGCTTTAATGGAGTTCAATTATTGTTAAACTAAACATCTGCATTACTTAATTTACAATCAACGTTTGCCGGTTATCTCTCCTATGGTGCCAACATCAATACAGCATGGAATTGTGGACAAAATCTTATCCGACGATAACAAAATAATAAAATATTCTTAAGTCTTGGGTCTGACCACGGACCACCATCAAATGGTGGTCCGTGGCTCAAATGCTGAATAGATAATGGCCCTTGACGCAGCCTAATTCAGGTCAATTGGTAAAAGGGCCTTTCTGCGTGGAGTTTGCATGTTCTCCCCGTGTCCCCTAGGGCAGGTACCCTCACATGTTCTCCCTGTGTCCCCTAGGGTAAGTACCCTCACATGTTCTCCCCGTGTCCCCTAGGGTAGGTACCCTCACATGTTCTCCCCGTGTCCCCTAGGGTAGGTAGCCTCACAAAAAAATACAGTAATCCTGGATTACGTCCAACTGGGGAAACTCCCCTTTCAGGTGAAAAGAAGCAACTTGGACTCCTCATGCATGGAAGGAAAATGTGGTCAGTCCGTTGCTCTCCCCAGGTTGGCAGAGGGAGTGTAGAGCCCAGGATTACACTATAGACAATAATGACCCTGGGTGACAAAAATGTTGGGATAAAGAAATATATATAGTAAAACCACCAATGTAGAGCAGTGGTTCTCAAAGTGGGGTCCGGGGACCACCAGGTGTCCTTGAGGGAGTTCCAGGGGGTCCCCAGCTAAATGATAGTTTGGAACCAAATGGACCCTTATTGGTCTGTAACTCTGAGAGTGTACAAATTAGGGTCCCAGAGATAGAAAAGCCATTAAATGGGGGGTCCGTAGACTAATGCATGTCAAACTGGGGGTCCTTGAAATTAAAACGGGATGAGAATCACTGCTAGAGCCGTATAAATCTTCTCTTATGGGGGTCACTGGCATATCTCTTCAAATGGGGGTCCACGGGCTAATTGGCGTCAATTTGGGGGTCCTAGCTTGACATGAAAAGGTTTGGGAACCACTGGGGTAGAGTGACCCAGACATCAAACACTTTCCTAATCCAGTGACCTCGCACTAACCCTGGACCGCAACGCAGCTAAAACTTCTACTTTATCACATCACAAGTTTACACGATTATCCACTTAGACCCAGTTTAGTATATCAGTGAAAAGGACTTCAGTTAACGTTTCTTTCCCGTCTTTAGACCAAGGGCTATATCTTGCGCCACCCCTTAGCGCTAAACTAATTTCCCATTTTTTACTATTTTAAAAAACCTTTTAAAATAGTTCAAATAGCCGATCTACAAGCTCACAGTGTCTCGATGTAGATCGGCTAGTTGAACTATTTTAAAATGTTTTTTTTAAATAGTAAAAAATGGCAAATTAGTTTAGGGATAAGGGATAAGGGTGGCGCAAGATGTAGCCCCGAGTCTCTTCGCCAAAAATAGCCAAAGCTCAGGTTATCTTTTTGCCAAATCTTCCCTCCTGAAGGAGATCAGATGCTAAATGGGTGTAAAAAAAATCGATTCGAATTAGAATCGCGATTCCCGTTATGAACGATTCAAAGTAGATTCATAATTTCCAAAAATCTGATTTTTTGTTCTGCTTACAGTTACAGTTTTCACTACATGGTGTTTGTGATATGAAATGTAAGCTTACCCTAATCACAGTAAACATCATGTCTTCAGTCATTTTCAAGTTACTGTAGTCAGTACTAGTCACTTCAGATCAGCACAGCTGTATTGTATTGTAGTATTGAATCGAGAATCATTTTGAATAGACAATCGTTTTGAATCTGGAAAAAAAATGCTTTCGAATTTTGGATTGAGAATAGAGTTGAATCGGAAAAAAAACCAAGAATCGGAATCGAATCGAATCGTGGGACACCCAAAGATTCACAGCTCTAGATGCTATAGCTGGGCTTCCAAGAGTGGATGAAAGAGTGGATGGAATTGTTTTCCACACAAAACAAACAATATAATTAACAACCATATGGTGTGTGTAGTGTACTCAAAACATAATCACCTCATAAGTACCTCAGTAGTCTCTGTTGAGTAATAAGAAGAGCATAATTTGGCAGCAGACATCGGGCAGTATTATGCGTGTCTTAAGTTCCAGGTCTTATGACTTAACTTAAGACCTGGAGGCGTGGTCAATGCTGTTTGGCCACTCAGAATAGCCAAATGGCATTGATCACGCCTCCAGGTCTTAAGTTAAGTAATAAGACCTGGTACTTAAGACATGCATAATACTGCCCCTAATGTACATTTAATATTAGCTACACTACAGACAGTATTGTTTTTGTTTTCAATGTGTGGGAACTGAATGGAGTGTGTTCACAGTAAAACACTTCCTGGTTCACCTTCAAGGAGATGTAAAGAAGGAGAGGCCAGACTTTTTCTAAGCCGTGTCATAATAGGCCACTAGGGGGCAAACTGGAGCTGGACGTTCAATGGAATGCATTGAAATCAGTGAGATCATGTGACCAGCACATGAATAAACTGACCGTTGGGTTCAGGGAGATGAAAGTAGACCTATGTGACACATTGTTTTCTTGTTTCATGTTTTTCCATGTGCACATGATGTAATTATATTGAGGTATCTAAAGCAGTGGTTCCCAAAGTGGGGTCCAGGGACCCCCTGCAGGGGTCCTTGAGGGAGTTCCAGGGCGTTCCCCAGCTAAATTATAGTTTGGAACCAAATGAACACTTATGGGTCTGTAACTCTGAGAGTGGACAAATGGGTCCATTTGGTTCCATTTGTACACTCTCAGAGTTAAATTACATTTATATTTACAATATAAATTGGGGGTCCCAGATACAGAAATGCCATTAAATGGGGGACCGTATAGCATAATTCAGGTCAAACCGGGGGCCCTTGAAATGAAAATGCTTGGAAAATCACTGCTAGAGCCGTAAAGATCTTCTCTTATGGGGGTCCCTGGCATATGTTTTCAAATGGGGGTCCGAGGGGATAATTAGTGTCCATTTGGGGGTCCTTGACATGAAAAAGTTTGGGAACCACTGCTATATGACTATATTTTCTTGTTTCATGTTTTCCCTGCACATGATGTAATTATAATGAGGTATAGGCCTATATCTAAAGAGCACACAGGGTCAGTTTGTGGCTAGACAAGACAGTATATAGGCTATTCACTCTGGCAGCTTGGTCGGGTTTCCAGGCAGACACTTAAATCTGACTTTAACTTAATTATTTAACAAAGTCTGTCTGTCCTTGACTTCAAATCAAACGGCAGTTAGTTTGCCTCTCAGTGCATGCTGTATACATCTGCCAGCTGGAATAGGCTCGATACACAGGAGCCGTATTGGAATAAATCAATGGGTCCACTTCCTTCACAGGTGTTAGCAATGATGCTACTTTTTTGGTGTGACACTGTACTACTGAACTGACCATATGCAGACCGCGGCCATCTTGTCATCTCATCATCTCACCTATCTGATTGTATTAAACAATGTCAAACTGACCAACATTGCAGCTTGAATTATCCTCTTTTAATCTGTAAAGTGTTTGTTTCATAAAAATGCACTGTAGACATGTTATGAGCTACTTTCTGTCAAGATTCAAGAAACTCCTTGCAGATGATTATTTTCGTGTGTGTTGGGTTTGGAAGTGCTCATTGGATATCACTCAACAGCCCTGTTTTGAATTTGAACATAATGCAGGAGGCATCAGGATCAGGATGTTGCTTTACTGAAAACGAGTGCTTCCAAACTCCAATGGCAAGTTTGGCGACATGGCCGCGGTCTGCACTCAATGACAAAGTGTCACACAAATTAATTTACAAAAAAAGAAAAGAAAAAAACATAAAAAGTTGAAATATGGTTTCTGCCCGACCACATTTGGGCATGCCTGACACAGAACTCTACATAGGAATAAAAGGGCCACAGACAGATGGGTGGAACGCTACAGCCGAGCACCTACTATATACAATTCCTAATTTACCCCCCCCTCTCTCTCTCCCCAGTCCTCGGTTTCCTCGGAGGAGGACGAGAGGTTTTTCTTCGTGGCCGCGGCGCCTCGACCTCTGACCCCGCTCATAAACCACTGTGACATCACGTACAGCGGTGATGACATCGTCACGTACAGCTGTGATGACGTCATGGCGGTGGAGGCGGCGGCGGCGGGGGGCGGGGCCTTCTCGCTGCCAGTCGCCAGCGGCGGCGGCGGGGAGATGATGGCGTTTGTGCCACGCCCGCGGCTGCCCACCCCGGAGGAGAAGATGAGGCAACAGGCTCAGTCTGTCCCTGCCGACATAGTGGCTATCAATGTGACAGGTATAGCTACACACACACGCATGCACGCACGCACCCACGCACGCACGCACGCACGCACGCACGCACGCACGCACGCACACAGTGGTGGAAAAAGTAACAATACTGCAATGTAGAAATACTCCGTTACAAGGAGTCCAGAATTCAAAATGTACTTGAGTAAAAGTACAAAAGTATTGATATTAAAAAGTACTTAAGTAAAAAGTACTCAATGTGCAGAATGTCCCATTTATTATGAATTTCCAGCATTTTAAATGATCTGTTGTCTGCCTGTGCGGTGTGTGCGTGCGGTGCGTGTGTGCGGTGTGTGCGTGGTGCAGGTCAGAGTTTTGAGCGCCAGGCCAGTTTCCGTCGAGAGATGTCGTACACAGAGACGTTGCCACGACGACCTCGCAGGCCCAGCTGCCGACGCCAAACCATCACCGGGATACCCGATGACATCACCAGAGAGCTGGGTATGACATCATCATATTAATGAATATTAATGAGATACCCGATGACATCACCAGAGAGCTGGGTATGACATCACTATTATTACAATGAGATACCCGATGACATCACCAGAGAGCTGGGTATGACATCACTCACAATGCGTCGCAGCTTGTAGATCGGCTATTTTCCAAAGATTTTGTACACATTTTGAACTTGAAATGAAATTGACATTGTGCAATAAGAGTACATTTTGATGCTGATACTTTTACTTGAGTACATTTTGAATACGGGACTTCGTATTAGTAGTATCCGGAGTACATCTATTGCAGTATTGTTACTTTTACTTAAGAAAAACATTTGAGTAATTTTTCCCACCAATGCCCATAATTATCACTTTGCACGATCTTTGGTTTTTGCAATTAGCCTCTAAGTGTGACGCGGTCCAGGACGACGACGACGGCTCCCCCTACAGGCGTCTCAGTGAAGCGTCATCATCAGCCTCTCTGCAAGACGCGGCGGTCCTGCGGCAGTCAGAGGCTGTAGAGGTCCAGTATGATGCCGCGGCCGCAGTGGCACCCTCCCGCCAGGAGGGGCAGCAGAGGAGGAGACGCATCAGAGCCCAGAGAGGAGAGGGTGGCATCGCCAGCCTCATGGCGTCCCTCAGCCCCACCCTCACCCCCAACCCCAGCATCACCCGCATCCCCTCCCCTTCCCATGACCATGACGATGACGAGGGCCAGGACGACGCCATCGCCGCCTACAGGACGCTCAGTGAAACGTCATCATACTCACTGGTTAGTTATGATCATTAGATATTAGCGGCCATCACTAATGGCCGCTGTTTGTTGGAGCAATGTCTGTGTCGACGTGAGAGCGGAAGTGCGCCAGAAGTGCGTGCGGAAGGCGCTGCCACTCAAGTGACTACTGGCCAATCACAGCGAGTCTTTTCCACTTGAGAGCATTCGCCGCAGAGCCGGAAGAGGCATCTACCTTTCTATGTCTACAGTTTATGATTTTATCAAGTATAGAGAACTGTTTATACTCCATTCTGATTGGTCAATTATGGCATTCGGTTATTTCTGATTAACAGTTTCATAAAATCTTTTTTAAGACGATATTTAATGTAAAAAATAGTTGGGGTTGTCGGTGTCACAATGCTCACAACATTGTGACACATTGTAAGCATGTAGATCAGCTATTTTAGCGACTTTCGTGTGAAACTGTCTCATGATACGACAAAGTGTTGCATTCTGTTATGAAAAGAATTAAGAGAAAAGCCACAGTCTCACTGTAGTCTCTCTCTCTCTCTCTCCCCCCCCCCCCCCCCCCCCCCCCAGGCTGGTGACTCTCCCGTCCACCAGCGGGACCTACAGCGTTACCCCAGCGACCTGCTGCCCCTGCTGCCCTTTGACCCCACGGCCCGGTACGCCGCCGCCCCCCAGTCCCCCCTCTCCTCTTCCCCCTCCTCCCCCCTGTCGGACCACCTCCTCCTCCCCCCCAGGCAGCTCCTGCAGGCGGAGTGGTCCTACCCCAGCGACAGCTCCGAGCTCAGCTACCTGGAGGTGCTGGAGCTGGACCACCAGCAGACCTCCCAGAGTCCGCAGAGCAGCGTTCCTGGGGAGGGGGAGAGCTGGGACTACTCCCCCCTGTCCCCATGCAGCTCCTCCACCGCGGGAGGGGCCGACTGGAGCCAGGAGAGCGGCTACGTTCCCGGGGAGGGCTGGAGCTGCGACCCCCTCCTCCTCCTCTCGTCTCCCTCATCTCGCACCGACTGCAGCTCGCTGTGCTCGGAGGATTCTAACCACTCGCCGTATGGCCGCGGTAGCGGCGCTCGCAGCGCCACACCCCGGAGCATCCTGTTCCGCAAGGCCAAGCACGCCCCGCCGCCTCCTCGCCGCTGTGACTCCCTGAGGAGGGGAGGAGGGGGTCCGCCGCCGGGGCCGAGACCCCTTCAGACGCCGCCCCCCGTGACCACCGCCACAATCGACGGCGACCCTTTCGGCGACCCCTGGGTGCCGCGGAGTCGCCCCCCCAGCGTCGTCTCCACCTTCGCAGCCCTGAGCTCCCCCGTCAAGGATGCCCCTCCTCCTTCTCTGCCCGTCTCCTCGTCCCCCTGCGGTCCCACCCGCACCGCGGGGGTCCGGGAGGCTCCTCCAGAGAGTCTCAGCCTGGTCCTGGACGGACCCAGGGATGGCGGCTCGTCGCCTAGCTGCGGGCTGCACCGCCTCGCCTCCCCCTCCAGTGGCTACTCCAGCCAGTCCAACACGCCCCCGCTCTCCTCCCCTCTCACCCCCTCCTCCCCCTCCTCTCTCCTCTGCTCCTCCTCCTCCTCCTCGACGCCTACCAGAGGGTCCGAGCGGGAGGGGATTATTAAGCCGAGGCCCAACAAGCCCGCGGTGCCGGAGAGGAAGTCCTCCCTGTCCTCCTCCTTCTCCTCCACCTCCTCCCTCTCTTCCTGCGCCTCCTCGGAGTCCTCCGTCAAGCACCACCACCCGCCACCTCCGCCGCCTCCCCCTCTGCCAGGGCAGAGCCGCCATTCCTCCCCCCCTCCCTTTCCCGCGCCTCCTCCCGCCCCCAAACTGTCTATTGGACCCCCTCCCCCTCCCCCACCCCTCCCGGGAGCGTCTTCGCAGACCTCCCTTACCCCTGTCGCACCCCCTCTGTCCCCTCGCCCGGCCCCGCCTCCGTACTCCCACGCCGTCAGACAGTCGTCACGCCCTACCCCCTCCGACCTCCCAGGGCTGTCAGTCAACTATGAGGCTCCTCCACTTGCTCCACCTCTGCCTCCCTCACTCCCTGTCAGAGAGGGCGTGCCTCGCCCCCCCCGCCTCGGTTACAGCCCAGGAAGTCCCCCTCGTCCCCTGGTCACCGCCGAGGCGCTGCATGGGCTCAAACTTCGCTCCGTCAAGAAACAGCCGGGCCTGCTAGCTAGCACCATGCTAACTGTCACTACGGCGCCGGATGACACCATCAAGCACCCAGCCGGCACTGATGCTACGTTAGTCGCGAGCCAAAGGCCGGGTTCGGATGCTAGTCGAGCATTATCAATCAATGGCTCTAATAACACGTCTGAGGAGGCTGTTGCTCAGATCCCCGGGAGTGCAAATATTAGCGCTGATGCTAGCCAAACTATGCAGCAAAGCTCCGAACCAAGTCTGACCTGTGATGTCTCTCCTCAGGACACTGAGCGTGAGAAACACGACAGCCAACATGAAGAGGTGTATGCTATGCTAGCCAACAACAGTCTACCAGCTAACCCTGATAGTGCTATGCTAAACAACAGTCTACCTGCTAGCCCTGATAGTGCTACGCCAACCAACAGTCTACCTGCTAGCCCTGATAGTGCTACGCTAACCAACAGCCTACCTGCTAGCCCTGATAGACCACAAGTAAAACTATCCACTGTGACACAGCCTGAGGCCAATGCTAACTACATCAACACAAACATAATGCTGCTGCTGCCAGTAAAGGAGTACCTGCGAAAGCAGACGCCTGACGCTACGCTAATAGAGGTAGCCGAGAAAAAGGAAAACGCCGAGGACATTTGGCAAAACCAGGCTCAGTACTTTACGTTCTCAGACAGAGATACTCATGTCCCCGACATCACGGCGTCAACAGAAGAGACGCGTGGAGACAGTTTTAAAGACGTGCACAATGCAATTAAAAACGACCCTCCTCCGAAGTCAGTCAATGACCGCCCACTGACCCGTTGTCCTCCCGTGAAGGCGATGTCCCTGGAGAGAATCGACCCACCGAACAGTAACACTGCCTCTAAGCCACGGGGTTCTCCCGTGAAGGCACGGTCCCTGGAGAGACCCGTCCTTCCCAAGAAACCCGATTTGGAGGCACTGGGTCTCCTGAGGTCCCCTGGGGCCAGACAATACCCATGGAAGAAGACAAGAGGAACTCCCAGAGTAATTCCTGAGTACAGCGTGCCACCTACTACCGGCAGCAGCAGCATGCCTAACAGCCGATCGGATCCGCTTGTTACTTCCGCACATGAACACGATGCACCTTCTCCAGCAGAGACTGTACCTTCTCCGGCGCACGCGTTAGCTTCTCCAGTGTCTACGACAAACACCACGCCTTCTGCAAAGCACTCGGCACACACCTCACCTTCTGCAGCACACATCTCAGCTTCTCAAACTTCTACGGCACGCACCTCAGCTTCTCCGGCACACACAACACAAACCTCACTCTCAGCAACAGAGACCTCACCTTCTGGAAAACAGACAACGCACACTTTAGCCTCTCCAACGCACTCAACAAACACCTTGTCTTCTCCAACGGACACCCAACCTTCACCACAAGCCTCCGTTCCTCCATCTCCATCTCCACACACCCCGGCGGTCACCTCCTCCCCTCAGAGGCAGAAGCCTCCGATCCCGCACAAGAAACCCGACCTGCTGCTGATCCCGTCGCCCAAACGAACGCCCAAAGCCGAGACAGACGTGGTCCACGTCGTCCCCAACAGAGACCCAGAGACCGGGACAGGGGGGACGGACGTGCCTCGTCCATCCATCCCCACGTCCAACACCTGGACCGGGCCAGCGGATGAGGAGGAGCGACCCGGGGTGACCGAGAGGAGGGTTCAGAGGAGCTTCATGAGTTCGTCCCTGGCCGAGGAGGAGGAGGAAGAGGAGGCGGGACCACAGGCTGTAGAGGAGGTGGAGGAGAAGAAGGAGACGCAGAGGGTTGAGGAGAGAGGAACGACGGTGTCAGAGGGACAGAAGAACAGAGGGAGGAGCAAGAAGAAGAAGAAGAAGAAGAAGAGGGTGGAGAGGAGGCTGGCCATGATGCCTCCGCCCACAACGCTTTCCTCTTCTTCCTCCTCCTCCTCCTTGTCCTCCTCCTCGTCGACGTGCTCGTCGACAGAAGAGGAGAAGGAGGAGGTGAAGAGGAGGAGCGGCGAGAGGGAGGTGGAGGACAGACAGGTGGACGAAAGGAGGCCGGAGGAGACGTCAACGGATGGGATAATGAGGGTGGAGCAGAGGAGGGCGGAGGAGAGAAAGGTGGAGAAAGGAAAGACGGAAGAAAGGAAGGTGTATGCAAAACAGACAGAAGAAAGGGAGATGATGGAGACAAAGATGGCTGGGATAATAAGGGTGGCGCAGAGGAGGGTGGAGGAGAGAATGATGGAGCAAAGAAAGATGGAAGAAAGACAGATGGAAGAAAGACAGACGGAAGAATGGAAGACGGAAGAAAGGGAGACGAAAGTGCAAATGGGGCTAGTGGAGGAGGAGGAGGTGACGACGAGGAGGAGGGGCCTGGAGCGGCAGGAAGAGGAGGAGGAGAGCAGCGACACGGACGCCTCCTCCTGCGATCTGATTGGTGAGAGCAGGCACTCTCTGAGCAGCCTGTTGTCCAATGAGAGCCTGAGGGGGGCGACGTCTCTACCCGACCTCCTGATACGAGAGGAAGGGGAGGAGCCGAGAGAGGAAGAGGAGGAGTCAGAGAGGAGAGGCGACGGTCCTGGTGAAGGTAAAACATCCAGTGGTGGGAAAAGTACAGCTGCTATAAGCAATAATATGTCAAGATTTGAATGACCTTTTATTTTTGGTATTCAGACAGCCAGCAATGAGTAAAACGCCTCTGTGACACATCTATAGAGGCCGCAATCTGCATTCAAAGATTTTCCTAGTAGCTTTGTTATTGGTCGGGAAAAAAAAACCCTGCAGAATTTCTGAAATTCAGTAGACAGGCAAATCGATCAATGACAAAGCTGCTGTCACAGAGACTAAATAAAAAAAAGAAAGAAAGAATTTTGAGAAATACTGAAAAAAATATTGCTTATAGCAGCTTTAAGTAAAAGTATCAATACTGCTATAGAAATACAAAAGTATTGGCATCAAAATGTACTTAAAGTACCAAAAGTAAAAGTACTCATTGTGCAGAATGTCCCATTTCAAGTTTTAAAACGTCTACAAATATTTTTGTATTGAAAATAGCAGATCTACAAGCTCACAATGCGTCGCAATGCAAAAATGCGTGTCGCAATGCATTTTTGCGCATTTTCACGCAGAATAGTGGCTTTTACTTTCCCTAGTCTCCACACGCAAGTTATATGAACAAACTGACACAGGCAATTAACCAGGATGAGGCGCCGATACTGTAATATAGGCTACAGCATATATTTATTAGGCCTGGCCTAGTAACATAAATCACTGACATTGGCAAGGCGCCGATATCAAAACAAAACATATAAATTATAGGCCTAAATAATATACAACATAGGAGCTGAGGAGACATAGGTCCTATCAACAAGTTGACAGCGCAGCGCGCGTGGGCTCGGCGACCCGGATGTTGTATCGTCATCATTCATCATAGATCCCTCCCCGTCAGAACAGAACACAATAAGCCTACATAATATCTAACATTACATTGCAGCAGCATTCAGCAGTTCAGTTGGCACGGCGGCCATAGTAATTAGTATTATATTATTTCTCACTGCAATAGTGACTATTAGAGAAATAATATACTTTTTAAAAGTTATAGTTACTAGTCTGAAAAAGTAACTAATTACTTTACTAGTTATATTACTAAATTATGAAAGTAACTAGTTACTTTATAAAAAAAAATATATATATATACAGTATAAGATTTTCCAATTGTGACACATTTTGTTTTCAAGAAAAAATATTCCCTAATGTCACTGGTCCAGTTGTGGTTTGTTTTAAGCTCTACAGGAATAGGAATAGAACACTTATGCCAATAGTACAATATCCAAAATCACAGACAATATCCAGTTTAATGATATGGATATAATACTGACACTTACAGACAGGCCTAAAGTAATTACCCTATGTTGACCAATCATCATCATTATGGTTATGCCCTGTGGAAGCCACTTTCTCTTTCTCATGTGGAATGTGTTTAACTCTGGGAGCGCACTCAGCGCACCATGTCAGTTTACATGACAGACTCCGTACTGGCAGGAAAAGGAGATGGTTCTTTTGGAGGGTAACTACTAACTCACCCATTGAAAACAAAGTAACTATAATGGCGTTACTGAATGGGAAAATGTGAAGAGTTACGTTACAAGTTACAGCAAAAAGTAGTTTCTTTATGTAAAGTAGCCTACTAAATGTAAGGGCGTTAGTTCCAACACTGTTAGTAGTGTAGTAAATGATAGTAGATAGTAAATGCTTTACCTTAAACCCCAAATGTGCTCTTGCGCTCCGTGGTGACGGCGATGAATTCCCTCATCATGGTCCAACATGTCCAGAATGTCATTATGCATGAGGGTGATATAACGGTAGTCGCCTGGCTGCTGGCTGCAGCTGCAGGGTCCTGACAGGTTGTCCACCTGGGCGAGATATCCACGCTTTGGGGGCGAGCTATCCACGGCTTTGGGGCGAACGTTCTTCACTTTTCGAAATTCCGGGGCGACCGTTCTTCACTTTTCGCGGGGGCGAGTTGGAAAAGGGGCGACCGTACCTGTTACAGTCCACCTCCTCCTCCACGAATTCCGTCCACTTCAACGGTAGTAGCAGTGGCACTCGTCCGAGTTGTCTCCAGGGGTTACCGTTGTCCCCTGATGAACAGAACACTGCTGCTGCTGCTGTTGTTGTTATTGTTATTGTTATTGTCGTCGTCCTCCTCCTCCTCCGACAACTCCACGACAATGTTCTCTTGTTCCCTCGTCCCTGCTGAACACTGCTGCTGGTGCTGGAGTGTACGGGTTTATGAACTAGACTTGATTTGGGCTTGGGCCCACCAAAGAAACCACTCATTCTCTTCTGAGCCATGTTGACAACAACAACACACGCACTGTCAGGCTGACCGGAGAAATTCAAATTCGTGCGCCCAGTGCGTAAAGGTAACCGGAAAGAGCGTCAGCAGCAGAGCAGAGACGATGATAAATATAAAAACAAACGAAAAAAGTCACACAAGTGTAGTTTAAGAATACTATTTATGTTATATATACATTTTATTTAAATTAACGTACACTTAGTTACCGTCCACTGCTAGTAAACAAAAGACAACATAGTGTAAAGTTCTGTCTCCCTATTTCCCTGCCTCTGTCTCCCTCTAGGGGAGCTGTTTGGTAATGTATCTGCAGAGGACATGTTGGCCTCCAGTCGACCCAGAACTACAGAGGACCTGTTTGCTGTCATACACAGGTACGCACGCACGCGCGCGCGCGCGCGCACACACACACACACACACACACACACACACACACACACACACACACACACACACACACACACACACACACACACACACACACACACACACACACACACACACACACACACACACTTCACTAGTATATGCAGACCATGGCCATATTGCCATTGAAGTAAGCACTTGCTTTGAGTAAAGCAACATCCTGCTGCCTCTTGCATTATGTGCAAAAACAGGTGACATTGACATTACCTGTGAAGTTTAAATGTGTTTCATTTCATCACCCTCCTCGTACCTGGAGCAGTGCGGTGTGGGAAGGCACGGCATGAAAAGGCCGCAGAGATGGGCAGGGTTTGACCGCCAGGTAAAGATGTGTTTTAGGCAGTCTGGACGTTGTAGTTCCCTGGATAGAAGAGTGTAGTTCTGTGTCTGTGGTTCCCCTGGCCTCTATAGGATGCTTGTTGTCTAGTGATTATCCAACATTGCTTCAGTTCCTCCTTCCCCTGATTCCTCAATCCAAATGGAGGAAGGGTGAGCTCCAAAAGTGGTATGTGGTGTACCACACTACAAAACATGGTTATACCACGAAAAGAGCAGATCTCAGACTCCGAGGGCGGAGATACGGGCCTCCAGGCGCCTGGTGGTCCGCTGGGGGTCCGCCACGGACCCAGGACGGTGGCTCGGTTCGAAAAAACGGTACCGTTTAAAAAGTGGTACAAATCACTTTTTCAAAACGGTATAAATCATTTTTGTAGAGTGGTATACCACATGCCACTTTTAAAACGGTATACCGTTTTAAAAGTGATATAAACCACTATAAAATGGTATACCACTTTTAAAAGTGCATGGTGTAAACAATTTTTTTGTAGAGTGGTATAATATTTAACATACCACTTCTGGAGCTCGCCCCTTATGTCCAAATGCTTCACCCAGCTTCACCCATTGGTTAGAAAATGGCAAGAGAAAAGCATATGTAGCATATGATGTAATGAATGAATGAAGGCACAAATGAATGAATGATAAACCAAGGATTTATAATAAGACATGGAGTCAAAGAGCATATAGCTGTATAGTCCCCGTGTCCAGAAAACGACATTGATTTCCGGTTTCTCATCGCTTATTTGATTTGAGCTGGAAACATAAAACACCTTCATGCGTGTTTTGTTTCCACTTCAAATCTGCTGCTGAGCCAATGGGATGAAGCAATGAGAAACCTGTACCCAGAAAAGGACATTTTTATACTGTGCGCTCTTTGGAAAAGGGAACTATACAGTTTAGAGTCGATTAGTGCCTTCAGGTCAGTCTGTATGTTAAAATTAAACAGCCTATAGTATGTTGTTGCTAGTCAAACGAAACAAAAATAAACTAAACACATTTTAAAACGGGGGCAATCATTTTGGACGTGCACGACACCGGAGGTTCCGGGGCATGTGTTCCGGACCACACGATGATGAGTTCTTTCCGAAACCCGAAAATGGTATTGATCCCAGTCTAGCGTACCCCTAGGGCAGTGGTTCTCAACCTTTTCAGGCTGGGACAACTGGGGACCAGTTTTCGTGTATTCTTTCTTTATTTTTTTATTTGAAAAGTTCTTAGACTGTCATCTGGAGACCCCCCAAAAGCATATGGGGACCCCCCCAGGTTGAGAACTCCTGCCCTTCGACAGGCTGGAATGGCTTAGGGTCGACGACAGAGTACAGCATCTTGCAATGGGTCTGGTCCACAAGATTCGATACACCACCAAGATACCCATGTACCTGTCTAGATACTTCCTTAATGTTAACGAAGTCCACACCCACAACACCAGAGGGAGTGCAACGAACCATGTACAACCCAGATTCGGCACAAACAAGGGACTAAATTCTTTTCGCTCCTATGCCACCAAAATGTGGAACGCCCTACCAACTGTCATTAAGACATGCGAATCCCTTGACTCCTTCAAAACCGCTCTCAAAGGGCACCTACGGATGGCTGCAATTCGAAACTGGCCCCCGTAAAATCTGAATCCCCCCCCCCCGCCCCCCCCTTTTTTCCCCTCACTGTATATATTTCTTTTCCCTTTTTACCTCCTTTTTGATGAATTCTTTTGTGATGAATTCCTGTTCTGTCTATAGAAGTGTCTATTTGTACGTCTCTAAATGTTTTGATGATTTGAACATGGTGGACCCTGTTGGAAACAAGTGTAATGCTTAATTGGGTCGTCCACTCACAGTTAACAGCCTTTGTATTGAGTTTGTGCTTGAAATGTACTGTAATTCTGCAAACTGTTAATAAATTCTTCAATCAATCAATCAAAAAGCCCTAGGGTGTAGGCTACTGTACCCCCCATTTAATGTCTGTCTCTATTTTGTCTGTCAGGTCAAAGAGGAAGATGTTGGGCAGAAAGGATCCAGAGGACGACAGACGTCGCTCTTCCTCATCCTCCTCCTCCTCTTCCTCATCCTCCTGGGTGGATGAGGCCCCCGGCGACCTCCGGCATCCCCCGGGGGGTCCCAGTAGAGCCCCTGCGTCCCCCTGCCTGTCCTCCGTGCACCCCCTGCTGGGTCCCAGAGTCCTGCAGCGGTCGGGCTGCAGCAGCGAGAGCTTCAAGGCTCTGCTGCTGAGGAAAGGCTCTCGCTGCGACGCGTCCGCCCGCGTCTCCGCCGTGGAGCTGCTGCGCTGCGGCTCCGCTCGCCGCCTGCAGAGGGCCGCGACCCCCGACCCCTCCTCCAGACCCGACCTTGACCCCGCCGTGCTTGACCTCCTCCATTCAGACCTCCATACAGACGCCGAGCGTTTGACCCGGACACTGGCGGCGTGCAATTCGACCGATTCGGACCCGAACCTGTGCGTCATGACGACGACGACGGCAGACGAACCCCCCGCTGCCGCCGCGCCCCCACCGTCTCTACGAGTCATCAATCACCACCACCTGGTCACGCTCCTCTCGTCCTCGCTGTCCTTCGCCTCCTACGCCCCTCCCCCGCCCTACACCCCTCCTCCTCGCACCCCCCCGGTGGCCCCTCCCCCCCTTCGCTCCCTGACTCCGCCCTGCTCCTCGGCCGGCCGGCGCTTTGCCTGGCGCTGCCGCCTGCGGGGGGGGTTCCCCATGGCGGCCATCTTAGAACGAGACAGCGAGGAGGAGGAAGAGGGTGAAGAGGACTTTGGCGAGGTTTTCCTCATGTCGCCGGGGTCTGCCTTAGCCTGACCCCCACCCGCCCCCCCCCCCCCATCAGCTAGGGGGCAGTGGTTCTCAAAGAGGGACCCCCAGGGGTCCTTGAGGGTCCCTAGAAAAAACGAGGAACAGTTTAAAGGGATTGTGACATAAAAAAAAAGGTTTTGTAAGCTCAATTGCACACACATTTTCTATGGTCTGGGGCTTTCTGGCTCAAACAAGTGCTCTTATTTTCCTGCTGTTTGTGATGTCACAGCCTGCAAATCCCATATATGTCAATGGGATTTGCCAGCAGATGTCACTGTTTTCACTGTTTTGGAAATTTTTAGGCACCCTTTTGCCTCCAGACCACAGAAAATCCACTGAATGTTGAAAGATCAGGTTTTTGGGTGTAATTGAGGTCATAAAACATAAAAGCAAAACGAAAAATAAAACAAATGAAAATGAATGTCATGAAGCCTTTAAACACTCTCTAAGCTTGTTGATCGATTGGCTGTTTTCAAGACATTTGGGGAAAAATCTGGAAACATTCTGAAAACTTTGGAATAATTTGGAGGGAAAAAAACGTAAACGTAGCAACACTCCTCATGGGAGGTCCCTGGCACAAAGTATTTTCAGACGGGGGTCCAAACTCATATATGAACTTGGGGGTCCTTGACTTGATCATGTTTGAGAACCGCTGAGCTATAGGGGTCCATGCAGAGACCAGGCTCTCAACCACTGTAAGGCCGTGTGTGTCCATCAAAGTGTTTTATCCAAGATCAACATGCAAGGCACGCTGCAAAAAACGGCATACATCAACGTTTTTAGCGCAGGGCAAAATAGGCGCTCGGCGCCTATTTCCTACAACGTGGTGCTCACATTGTAAAACAATTAAAAACATCCGCTGTGCTCAGAGTCAGGAATAAACGTTTGGTGGACACGGACCCTTAATCGCTGGACAATTGAAACCTTCGAATGTGTCATTTTCTACATCTTCTCGCTCCCAGGTTGTATACCATGGTGAGGTGTTGGGTGAGAATGTATACCGCGACAAAAAACATCTGTCGCATCAAGAGACGCCTGACGTGACTCACTATCACCTGTCTCGTTGCTTTGCAACCTTCTTGGCAGGCTGTATTTGTTGTTCCTAGGATGGTTAGTGAACAGGAGCGCTTGTTTCTGATACCTCAGCATGGCAGGCGCACCGACAACGCAGGCCTGTGGCCAGCAGGCCGCTATATAGGCCCGAGTAGCGAGCAGCCAATGGCCGTACATGTATAGACAAGCCCGCTGTCCGATTTGGCGAACCGCGGTGGAAGGAGTGTTTTAATTTAACATTAAGCACAACGAGCGCTTCCTTTCCCCCTCTGTCTCAGCCAATCATAAGCAGAGTCGTTTCAACCATTCCGGGTGTCCCCCGTGTCTTGTGACCAGCCCTGGCCTTTTAGCTTTTGGTGTTGTAAATCTGGCCCCCGCGACTCGACTACGGATAAGCGGTTGAAGATGGATGGATGTGGTAAATCTTTTGAGGACACAAAAGGCCAAAAATGCCAGGGCAGGAAAACCATCAAATAAAACCATTTTGAATCATTGCATGTGGATTTTCACTCCCACCTCGTAAAAGGTCGACACAGCAGTAAAAAACAATTTAAAACAAGGCAGGCGTCAGCCATCAAAATACTAAATGGTGCATTAATTTATATAGCACCTATTAAAGCCAAGCGATACATTCAGTCATGCACACATTCACACACTGACAGAAACCATGCCAAGGCTCCAAACCTGCTCATCAGGAGCAATTGTGTGTTCAGAGTCTTGCTCAAGGACACTTCGAAACGAACTCAGGGGGAGCCCGAGTTCCAACTGGGAACGTTGTTCCACTCTATACCTCCTGAGCCACGTACATCCCATACATCCTCCACGTTGAGTTTATGTGTCTGCGCGCGCTCCATCAGCCATTTTGAGATTATTGATTCAAACGACGTCGGCGAGATGCTTTGTAATATTATTTGTCGACATTAGTGACCATGCAGGCACGTGCAGCGAGTGTTAGAGAGGCAGGGGCTGAAATCCCGTAAGAGGGCACTTTTGGACAAAAATAGCAGATCTGCGACACGTTGAGAGTTTGTAGATCTGCTATTTTCTTAATTGACACTGGGAGTCGTGTAATGTTACCGTAGAGACCAGAGAAACGCTGTAGTGTGATTAAAGAACCACTTCACCACTTTTAAACCTATCTTCATATAATTGGTCCTCACTAATAATCATGATAAAATGGCACCATTTTTTTCCTACTCATAGGAGGGCTGTGGACAGTTCAGAAACCCCTCCACCAGTGACATCGATGGGGAATCCAAGCTAAACTGCAGGCTTTCTATTGCTGAAAAGTTGCAATGTAAAAATGGAAGGCACCGTTGTTTCGTTCTCACGATAATACAAATCTAAAAAAAAATCTAAAAATAAAAAAATCTGCCTAACGATGATGTCACTGGTGGACGGGTTTCTGAACTGCCCACAGCCCTCCTTTGAGACACAGACAGTAGAAAAAGATTGTGCCATTTTATCATGATTATTAGTGAGGACCATGAAGATAGGTTGAAAAGTGGTGAAGTGGTTCTTTAAGTAGCCATTAATTTAGGGGGGGACGAAATCACAAGAAGTTAAAAATAAAATATGCAGATAAAGAGGTTTCTGCCTGACAACGATATTCAGACACACACTGTAGTTGTTGCAAAAAAATAAAGAAAAGGTTAAACAATTCAAATAACATTTAAAAAGTAAAAATGTTCGAAACAGCTCACCATGGATCCCGCTTCGCGATGCATTGTGAGCTTGTCGATTGGCTATTGTTCCGCTTAGTGGTTAAAATATACAACATGTTAATTCTTACTATTAAGATGACTAGTACTGCTACTACAACATTAATGTACTTGTACAAGCATAGCCTTATGAGTTACTGTATCACCTTTTAGTATTAATAAAGTTTTTAATAGCCTAAGTTTTAAAGAGGAAAAGGTGTTAAAAGTAACAAGTTACATTCACTGACTCTGAACATGACACAATGTTTTATTTCCTTACTGGATAGTTTTAATGTAAATACATATTTGACTGTTTTTATCAATCATTTTTATATCACTGGACATAATCACCTTGTTTTTGTTTTTCTGTTTGTTTGTTTTTTCCTTTTTTGGGAGCCAAGGGTGCGTTTGTTTTATAGTATTTATTTACTGAGGTGTTCATACTGGTAGTGGGAAAGTAGACTGGTATAAATAAACTGTATTAAAGATTAAATTAACACATTAAACTGGATTATACTGGATTATACGAGATAGAGAGAGAGAGAGAGAGGGAGAGAGAGAGAGAGAGAGAGAGAGAAAGATAGACGTGGTAAACCAATGTTCCTGTGGTGCATGTGAAAGAAAGAAAGAAAGAAAGAAAGAAAGATACAGACTAGGTGGTGAATGTTAGAATGTCCAGTTTTAATAAAATAATCTGAAATGTTTTGCGTGTATCATATCTTCTTTATACAATATACACTCACACAGTTATGTTTGATATTGTAATGTGGATTACATTCACATTGACACACACACACACACACACACACACCATTTATAATAATCCACACTAATTATTCTTGGACTATTTCAACTGTTTATATTTCACCGACACATGAGAGGAATGTATAGCTCAATTTTACACGATTTTGTCACAGTCCAAGTTTATAGTGCTCACAATATTCATTCCATCCAATGTAGTTATTATTTAGTCCCAAGGTCTTGCTAATACTTTTCATTGGTTAAATATTTTTTCTACTTTTGCACATAATGCAAGTGCAGGAGGCAGTGCAGGACGTTGCTTTACTGAAAACAAGCGCTTCCAAACTCCAATGGCAACATGGCCGCGGTCTGCATATAATCAATGTGCAGCAATCAGTCATATTGGAAAGACATTGGGCCGGCCAGCTTCCTTACTTCCTTCACAGGTGTTATACTAATGAAGGCTCTGTTCCATTCTGGTCAAACAGAGTCAGTGCTAATGATACTAATGAAGGCTCTGTTCCATTCTGGTCAAACAGAGTCAGTGTTAATGATACTAATGAAGGCTCTGTTCCATTCTGGTCAAACAGAGTCAGTGCTAATGATACTAATGAAGGCTCTGTTCCATTCTGGTCAAACAGAGTCAGTGCTAATGATACTAATGAAGGCTCTGTTCCATTCTGGTCAAACAGAGTCAGTGCTAATGATACTAATGAAGGCTCTGTTCCATTCTGGTCAAACAGAGTCGTGTTAATGATACTAGGCTCTGTTCCATTCTGGTCAAACAGAGTCAGTGTTAATGATACTAATGAAGGCTCTGTTCTATTCTCGTCAAACAGAGTCAGGGTGCGAAAATTATTAGTTTTTGCATTTATTTATTATTCCATTTATTCATATATGGCAGCCATAGGTCCAGGCAGGGGCCATCTCATGGTTCCCTGCATGAGGGTGGGTTAAGCTCCATTAAGCAGCAGCGCTGCCTCCCCCTGGCTGTGTGAGGCGTTACATGGGTGATGAAGGGATGAACATGCCGTGCAGGTCCATGTGGACGGTGACGTCGACGGCGGCTCGGGCGACCTCCTCCATCGTCTTGGCGTTCAGAACCAGCAGGTAGGGGGCGATGTCCGGGTCCGGGGAGATGACCGAGGACAGGATCACACCTGCAGTTACGGTGGAATAAGAACCCTTTCAGGACGGGAACCCCTTTTGGTGTTTTTAAAGCATTACGTTATACTTTTGCTATTGAAGAATAGCAGATCTACAAGCTCATAGCGCGAGTGCCGCGCTATGAGCTTGTAGATCTGCTATTTTGGAAGAAACATGAAAATGTGGCACAAGTCTTTGAATATAGGCCTATATTATATTTCAGAGCGGGGGGGGGGGGGGGGGGGGGTCCCTGGAACTACATATTTGCAGATGGGGTTCCGCAGCCAAATACAGATAATTCTGGGGGTCCTTGATGTGAAATAGGTTGAGCACCACTAACAGAAAACTGTTAGGATTTAGAAGACATTCGTAGAATCAGTTCTTAATGGCTGTTTAACCACACTAAACAGCGTTTCTCCGGTCTCTATACCGTAATATAACACGACTCCCAGTGTCAACCTCGCCCACGTACGGGTCGTGGCTTTCCTCCTTACCGTCGTCTTCCTCCACGGCTCCTGGCGTGGCCACGAACACCGGCTCTGACGGGAAACAATTCTTTTCAGTCCACTCCTTGTGTTCCCTCGTCACTATGTCCACCTTAGCTAGCTGGAGAGAGAGACAGACAGACAGACAGACAGACAGACAGACAGACAGACAGACAGACAGACAGACAGACAGACAGACAATGTTATACGGCAGTGGTTCCCAAACTTTTTCATCTCAAGGTCCCCCAAATTGACACTAATTAGCCCCGCGGACTCCCATTTGAAGAGATATGCCAGGGACCCCCCATAAGAGAAGATTGTTACGGCTCTAGCAATGATTCTCAACCAGTTTAATTTCAAGGTCATGCATATTAGTCTACAGACCCCCATTTAATGGCATTTCTATCTCTTGGACCCCCATTATATATTGTAAAATATATAATGGGGTGCTCCCCCCCCCCGTTTCGTAATTTTACTGTTACATTATATATTATTTGTCCAAGACGTTGTATTACCTTGTTAGGGTTAGGAGACCACTCCACTCTGGATCCGTAGAAATAACGATACTTTTTACCATTGAACTTATAGTTGATGCCCGGCATCTCCAACCCTGGTCCAAAACATATGATATAATGTTAGTATTTTACAGCACTAATTATATTATATTTAATATATTGAATAACCTGTAAATAGATCATCAGGAGTACAGTACACATTATATTACATGTAATATATTTTATATAATACCTACCTGTAAAGATATCATCAGGAGTACAGTATATATTTTAATATCATCATACCGTTAAAGACCGTTTCAGGAGTACAGTACACAGAGCCATCTTTCTGCAGGACGGCCTGGGCTGTGGTGTCTGACAACGTCACCAGGTTGGTGCCCTGGGGACTGTCCTGGAAAACAACAATAACGATAACATTCACAAATATACCTGCTCAGCAACACCGCTGGCAGGCTGCAGTTATAGTTATAGTGCTCAGTGTGAATGGCCCTCTCAACAATGCCACACTTTAGGACAGACAGACAGACATACAAATATAGAACACTGAAGTTGAGAGAAAGAAGGCCATACAATTAACAAATTAGTATTTGAAATAGCTGACCCTAACCTAACCTCAGTAAAACTATGTCAAAGTCTGCATTTTCAATTGAGTGTTATAGCACCACCATAGGCGGCGGGTATGTAAGGCTAGGGAAGGCTTAGGGCCGATTCATACTCCTATTTTACCGCTGTTTCGGCGCTGTAGTGCCGAAATGATTTCGGCTCGTCAGAAATTTTCAGTAGCACCGAAGAGCCGACTTTAGGACGGTACCCGCCCCCCCGAACCTCAAATGACGTCACATTGTAGGCTCTACAGAGCCGAACCGACTTTTATTCGGCTCTAAAATAGGAGTATGAATCGCGCCTTAGCCTTCCCAAAAATGTTGCTGGGTATTTTTTAAATATATATAATATATGTGCGCAGCATTATATAGAAGGCTGTCAGCACTCAGCGGCACCACCAGTGACCGCACGGTTCACAGTTCACACCACTGCAGCAACACTGACACGTTCAGCGGAGAGGCTGCTGTCTCTGTGCCGTCTGTGAAGAGCCATGAGCCGGGAGGGGCAGCAACACTGACACGTTCAGCGGAGAGGCTGCTGTCTGTGTGCCGTCTGTGAAGAGCCATGAGCCCGGAGGGGCAGCAACACCGCCGGGTAATCTCCACACTGACTCGAGACTTGAGAAAAAGACCCAAAACAATGCCCGGGGAACTTTAATTAAAAGCTAGATGCAGTGTCTATAATTGGGTCAAGGGTGTTGCTTTCGTGAGCAATGGTGTACGAGATTGGTAATAAATTGGTCAAAGTAACTCATTTTTAGACCATCTGGGGGAAATAAATAAATACATTTGCGCGGCCTCGCTTAGCTCGGCCCCTGGCTGTCAATGACATCAATATCAACATTGGGCTACACCCAAGCATGTGCGACTGGATCCAAGACTTCCTGTCAAACCGACATCAAGTGGTGACTAATGGGCAGCATCACATCTGACCCACTGGCCCTCTAACTCTGGAGCACCCCAGGGATGCGTGCCGAGCCCTCTCCTCTACTCCCTGTACACTGTATGACTGCACAGCCACACACAACTCCAACACCATCATAAAGTATGCGGACAACACGACAGTGAAACAACGACGAGTCCGACTACAGAGACGAGATCAACACACTGGCGCGTGCGCGTATGTGTGTGTGTGTGTGTGTGTGTGTGTGTGTGTGTGTGTGTGTCTCACCTGGTCTACATTGATAGGCAGTACAAATCTCTGGACGACGGGAGGAGAGAAGCCCTTGCTGCTTTCAACCCAGTCGTCTGCGTTCTGTTTCATGTTCTGTATAATGTAGGCATTTAGCAGACGCTCTTAATCCAGAGCGTTTACAGTAAGCAAGAACAACACATGGTAATACATCAAATGCATAGAAATATTCAAGGATCATAAGTAAGCTAAGAACCTAACATCCGTCGAACAATAGAATATCTGTACAATGAAACTATAACTATACACTATAGACTGCTATGTCTACATATAATATGCTATCTAAATTACATATTTTAGCCTTTGCATGTGCCTGCAAGGTCGTCGAGGCTAAGGCAAGTACTACGGAAAGTGCTGCGGTCTAAGGTGGAGTCTGAAGAGGTGAGTTGTCAAGACTATACGGCAGAAGACTGGGAGTGAATGAGTGCAATGTAGAAAAAACATTATTAGCCCAAATATCTAGAAATCATTACAGTCTGTCACTCTGAGAGTGTTCAAATGGAAGCCAAAAGGACCCATTTGGGTCCATACCAAGTAACCTCTATATAAAACGTATAGTTTGTCACGGTTACTAACCTGAACCTCTATATAAAACATGTCGTACAGGTTGCTAAGGTTACTAACCTCTATATAAAACATGTCGTACAGGTTGCTATGGTTACTAACCTCTATATAAAACATGTCGTACAGGTTGCTGTCCTTGTAGGTGATCATGTCGAAGACAACATGGCCGTCCTCCTCGTAGGCGTTGACGTGGTGGAACACCACCAGAGCGTCGCCGCGGTAAACGGTGGACACGGCCTTGCCTGTCTTCTTGTTCATCAGGTGGAAATATGTCTGGAGGACAGACAGACAGACGGACAGACGGACAGACGGACAGACAGACAGACAGACAGACAGACAGACAGACAGACAGACAGACAGACAGACAGACAGACAGACAGACAGACAGACAGACAGACAGACAGACATTTGTATATTTGAAAACTTGAAACGGGACAAAGGCCCCTTTTGCACCGGGATTGAACCAGTTTGGTTCTTTTTTTAACCAGTTGATAGTGTTTCCACTGAATATTAATTGGTTCACAACCCTATAAAAGTTGGGTTAGGAACAGGAACCAAGGTTCAAGAATCTAGAACGGAACCAGTTCCAGAACCTTCAGTACTTTTCCCATGCAGCAAGCATGGACAGGACCTGGACGAATTAGTGAAGTCTCTATTGGGGCCTGATCTAGTCAAACCAAGACTAGTCAGATCAATTCTGCCCACTAAGACGGACGTCCCTGGATGTCCCTTAATCACGTTGTTTTGCTCCCGGTCCGATTCCGATCATTTGAAAATGAGATCGGCCCCGATTTCCAAACACGTGATCCGATCGGGACAACCCTATTGTTAGTGTTTCTGTCCTTTCTGGTTGCCCACAGGTCAGGCACCTTCTGAACCACTACAGAACAGTGGTTCTGTGTTGCAGGAGTAAAGTACAGTGGGAGATGATAGAATACATCGCGGTGCACCTGGTTTGGCAGACCGATCGAGGCCTGTCATAACACAACTATTCACATCTGGCCCAGAATAAGCTATATTATTATTATATAACTGGTGAAAACGTCCTTGAAATGACGTAAAGATTTACGTAAAGTTCATCCCCATATGGGCTGTGATCTGGCCTATAGTCCTGAACGTCACCGGAGTAACCGGACCAGGGTGTCATCATCATAACGTCATTATGACGTCATTTCGCATTTAGCTTTCCACCACTGAATAGAAGCACCAAAGAGGAGAGATGAGGAGGCAGAGAGGACAGGGTGAGATGGAGGCAGCTGATTCGCTGTAGTGTGGAGGAGAACCCTGAAGGGAACAGCCGAAAAGAAAAGAAGAAGAATGAAGGCACTCACGTTGTCCTCCTTGTCGTACTTCAGACAGCTTCCCCAGTTGACTCCTCTGAAGTATGCCGTGGCCAGACGCAGCACGTCCAGCTTGAACGGCTGCTCCACGAACACAATGTAGTTCTCCGTCATCCCGAAGCTGTGGTAGTAGCTGGGGTAAAGCATGGAGCGCATCGGAATGGAGCACACCTGCTCCACCTTGCGCAGTGCCAGTTTGCCTCGCTCCTTATCTGGAATATTAGCAAAAACATCACACCCGTGTGCTCTAAACCACTGGTTCCTTAACACTGGATCGGGACCCATTTTTATGGGTCTCTTAATTTTTGGTTTCCTACATTTATTATAATTTCAAACATTTTTTAAAAACATTCCCAAAAAAAGGTTTTCAATTGATTAAATACCTAATTAAATTATTTTTCTAAGTAATTTCTTGAATAAATAAAAGAAAGTTCTAAGATCTAAGATCACACAACGCGACACCTCATAAATTGCAGTTGTGTGGCACCTTTTGGGGCACGCACAAACATGACATGATGTCATGATGTCATGTTTGTACATGACATAAAGCAAACATAAAAAGTCCATAGACTTGGTTGACACACACACACACACACACACACACACACACACACACACACACACACACACCACAAAGCCAGGCGTTAGGGGGCGACATAGCGCCCCCAAACAATCACACTCGTGTGAAGTGAGCGGTGCCTTTTATTCATGATGATGATGGTGTAATGGACATTTTTGTCAAAATTCATTTTTTGCCATGGACACACAAAATGAGTAGACAAGCACAAAGAGCTAGCCCTAAATGACCATTACAAGTCTGTAACTCTCAGAGTTATGGGGGTCCTTGAAAATAAAGCCTTTTGTGGACCACTGTCCTAGTGGACTCCTATTTGCCATACATAGGGCTCCATTTCCGTCACCGCTAAACCCCTTATCCCTAAACTTCTTTGCCTTTTTAGACTATTTTGAAAAACATTTTTTAATCGTTCAACTAGCCAATCTACATTGACACGTTGTGAGCTTGCAGACTGGCCATTTTAACTATTCAAAAATGTTTTGCAAAATAGTTAAAAAGGGCAAAGAAGTTTAGGGATAAGGGGTTTAGTGGTGACGAAAATGGAGCCCCATATGGTGTCTTAGTAAGCGCCATCATATATTCTGAAGCAAACCTGGAGACTGAAATTCAGTAATTGGGTTTTATGATCCAAATAAGAACATTATAATGGTGTGTAATCTAAACTCTAAAGTCTTGCCACGGACACCCCTGGTGCGTGCGCATGTTTAGTTGTGTTGCGTGTTGAGTGGTGTACGTTCTCGTACCCGTGGCGTCTTTAGGGACTTTGAAGATGACATAATTGGGCCGTCCCATTCTCATGAGGGAGGTGCCCATGTTGTACGTGTTCCCTTCGTCGTCGTAATGAGGGTGGGCTGTGGCCAGGTTGATGTTGATGTGGTTCCTGTAATTCGCCTGAAAAATACCCCTTCAATAAGTACATTTTACTATGTCTTTACACAGAGCTTTAACTAAAGGCTTGAGCAAGGCATCAGCGCTGCTAGAGTTGCAGGTTCCATTTCCGCCTGATTCGGCACTGATTCGGCACTGATTGATTGATTGATTGATTGATTGATTGATTGATTGATTGATTGAAAATGTTATTTGTAGAATGGGGTACATTTCAAACGAAAGTCAATACAAAAACTGTTACGAGGATAAAACCATAAAAAGCACTAAGACTTGTTTACATCGGGGTCCTCCATTTTCAATTCATCAGCACATTTAGAGACGTACATACATAGTGGTGTCATGTATGACATAATGTTATCTAATCCGTGCTGATATTATAATAATAATAATATATCTTTACTGCAACGGGATGGTTCAGAGTGCACACGTCCTAAAGATAACCAAACATAAACTACGTACATGCAAGATTATTGTAAAGAACACAGAACAACTGCATGGAAGTGATTTGTTTTTGACAGAGATCGACGATGTGGGAGGGGGCAGATCTACATGCAATGAGCAAGTTCCGATGAGAACTACCTGCCTCCCCGCAGCGGGCATGCAGTCTTATCTCTTATCACAACATGACACATTGTTAACTTGTAGATCTATCATTTTTAAGCATTGTGGCCTTGTACCGTAAAATGTAGTCTCTCAAGATAGAATCTGCTAACAGTAAAAATTGTGTTCACTGATGAAATTAGAAACAGCATTATTGAAACACGCTGCCCATTTAATTTTTATAGGGACACTTAAAGCTGCTATAAGCAATAATATGTTTTTTTTCTTTTAGTTTTTTGGTATTCAGACAGCCAGCAATGGGTAGAACGCTCCCAAAAAAGATTTAGTCTCTGACACACATCTAGGGGCCGCAATATGCATTCAAACATGTTCCTAGAAGCTTTGTCATTGGTCGAAAAAAACCTGGTCGCAATGACTAACCAATCAGGAAGCAGACAGGCAAATCGACCAATGACAAAGCTTCTAGGAAAATATTTGAATGCAGATTGTGGCCCCTAGATCTGTTTACATCTACATCTGTTTTTTTGGGAGCGTTCTACCCATTGCTGGCTGTCTGAATACCAAAAATAAATAAAAATGAAAAGGTCATTAAAATTTTGACATATTATTGCTTATAGCAGCTTTAATGTTTTGCATCCAACTTAGGAAATATCAGCCTTTGGTGGAACATAATATGGCCTTGGGATATAACTGTCAACTTATAGAGCGTCGCAGTCCCGCCCCCTTTCATGACGACGCCAGGCCCAGGAAATGATTCCCGATGTATTTTTCCCATAGACATTTCAAAAAGTATTTAAAGACAGTTACGCTGCGGACAAAGCCAACTCGAGTCGTGACAAATCATGACAATAAACACAATATTGTAACCTGCGTTTTTTTTCTTCTTTCTAATTCTTTGTTCGGCCCAAATTTTTTGTTTGTTCGTCATGATTTGTCACAACTCCAGTTGGCTTTGTACGAGGCTTAAAAGGTCTTTAAATAAATAC
The DNA here is from genome assembly GCF_951216825.1 of Electrona antarctica. Classification (NCBI taxonomy): domain Eukaryota; kingdom Metazoa; phylum Chordata; class Actinopteri; order Myctophiformes; family Myctophidae; genus Electrona; species Electrona antarctica. Next base: position 19,213,942 of record NC_136803.1, on the reverse strand, counting down.
TTTTTGAAAAGTCTATGAGGAAAATGAACGGGGAATCATTTCCTGGGCCCTGGTAGGGGGCGGGACTGTGACGCTCTATTGTCATGGTGTTTGGGAGTCTGGGCCACTTACACTAACTTGTGCTCTGTGGTCTGACATCAGGAGGAATGCAAAAGACATTTTCTTTTTCCATAAAAGGCTAAATACTGTTCTATCTATGTCCTTCCTTTCCTTGGCTCACTTTCTGTAGTATGTAATCAGTATGTTATCTTTTCCCTCTGTGTGCTACAAAGCAAGTAGTGCATATCTGGTTTGACCACAATGTAACCTTCATTTGATCAGTGTTTGGATCTATAACAGTTCAAGTGTGTGTGCGACGCGTGCGTGCATGCATGCATGTCTGCACGTGCATATGAGTGTGTGTGTGTGTGTGTGTGTGTGTGAGTGTGTGTGTGTGTGTGTGTGTGTGAATGCGTGCGTGCGTGCGTGCGTGCGTGTGTGCGTGCGTGCGTGCGTGCGTGCGTGCGTGCGTGCGTGCATACACTCACTCTGCCCACGGTGTCCAGGCTGTGCGGATCTATCTGGTTGAGATAGTTGACCTCAGAAGAAGCGTAGTAATCCTCTCCATAGCGGATGATGTTGATCAGGTTGTTGTCAGTGAAGTCTGGGATGGCGTTACACATGTAGGTGAAGGCCCTGGCACAAGGACACAACGATTAGAGCAGTCTGGGATGGCGTTACACATGTAGGTGAAGGCCCTGGCACAAGGACACAACGATTAGAGCAGTCTGGGATGGCGTTACATGTAGGTGAAGGCCCTGGCACAAGGACACAACGGTTAGAGCAGTCTGGGATGGCGTTACATGTAGGTGAAGGCCCTGGCACAAGGACACAACGGTTAGAGCAGTCTGGGATGGCGTTACATGTAGGTGAAGGCCCTGGCACAAGGACACAACGGTTAGAGCATTTTGGGATGGCGTTACATGTACAGTAGGTGAAGGCCCTGGCACAAGGACACAACGATTAGAGCAGTCTGGGATGGCGTTACACATGTAGTTGAAGGCCCTGACACAAGGACACAACGGTTAGAGCAGTCTGGGATGGCGTTACACATGTAGGTGAAGGCCCTGGCACAAGGACACAACGATTAGAGCAGTCTGGGATGGCGTTACATGTAGGTGA